>NC_141818.1:51247713-51295213 GCF_982586985.1 Callionymus lyra | reverse complement strand
ATAGATATATATATATATACACAAAGAAGTGAATTAACAACCTGGAGCATCATGTAATATCCAGTATCTGTCAGTGTTGAATTCTTTAATTTTAAATGAGTCCAAACATTAGATTTAAAAGTTGTTGTTTCCTTTCTTTTTCACTCATTGCACATTTTGCCGAATTTGGTGGTACTTTGACACGGAGGAAATGAATGAATGTTGCCAACTAGTGGCCGGAGGTTTAATTGCAGCACACAAATGAATAAACGCTGTGAATATTGTTCATTGCAAAATAAAACTTTGAATTATTATTATTTCTAAGGTTAAAAAAACTAAATTATATATTTTTAAATATCGATATCGGGAATAATATATCGCAATATATCGTTATTTTCTTACCCCCCTAGAAGTAAACATCACTAATCCAGGCCTCTCACCCCGGGTAGCTGGGATAGACGTAACGAAACACATGACTTCCTGTCGTGACTCTTGTTACGTCACTGAGACCAAACGTGAGTCAAAAGTATTTTCAGAAACGAACCAAATATTCGCCTCTGGATCTTCAGGAAAAATACTTTCTGGCAGAAAATACTTCCAAAAGTACTTCTTACCTGCAAGCGTTTGTTTTCATGGGAGGAGGCGGAGTCAAGGGTTGAAACCTTTGCTCACCTGTCTCTTCACCTGCTTCCCTGCACAAGACACACTGACCTCACCGACCTCCCCCCTGACTCCCCCCTGACCCTCCCCCCCCTCCATCCACTCAGCATGAAATATTCAGCGCCCCCCCGTCACGCCCCCCCTCTCCACCTACGCCGCTGCTTTGATATCCGCACGAGTCCGTGCTTGATAACACGTCCTTTGATAAACACATGCACGTCTGGCTTCTTCCCAGATCCTATGCATGCATTCATGAGCCGCCCTCGGCCCCCCTTGACCCCTCCCACCATACATGCATGCATGACCCCACGCTGCGCCGCCGTGCGTGTGCACGTGCACGTGCATCAGTTTGTTTTTTCATGTTCACCCTCGCATCATGATACAGTCGAGAACACAACTTTTTATTTTTTGCTGATCATCACTTCCTGAAACTTTTCTTCTTCTCCTGACGCCTGGTGATGATGTCACACAACCATGTTTGTTCGATTGTGTTGTTGTTGTTGTTTTTTTCCACACATAGACTATGAGACTTTGATTCCAATAATTAAAAAGAAATAATTCTAAATTCAATATTTTTTCATTTGTCTTTTAAATTCAATATATAAATGTTGCTATGATAGAGTCACCAGACTAAACCAACAGATCACAGAGTTACTGGATCCAACATTTAGAAATGTAGTTTTACTCCAGTAGAATCCGTAGTATTACTCCACTAGAAATGTAGTATTACTCCACAAGGGTAGGTAGTATTACTCCACTAGAATCCGTAGTATTACTTCACTAGAAATGTAGTATTACTCCACAAGGGTCAGTAGTATTACTCCACTAGAATCTGTAGTATTACTCCACTACAAATGGACTACAAATACATTTGAATATGACAAAGGTTCTCAAATTTTCATTCATAGTCTTTTGAATTCAATACATAAATGTTATGTATAATAGAGTCTCCAGACTAAACCAACAGAGCACAGAACTACTGATCCAACTTTCATCCAATCGTGCGACACAGAGATGATCATGTGACGGCTTGTAAGCGACACTTCATACATTCAACAGTAATGATTTGTCAATAATTGAATGAATAAATTCAAAGTTTCAACATTTATTCTTCATATATTCTGATATTCTGGCGGCACTTTCGTGTACATAGCTCTGCCAAGGAGCCTTTTAAAATCAGCGTCCGTTAAAATTAAATAAACAACACAAACATTCACCACAATCACACAACATTTTTTTTTTCAATTTGCTGATTTAATTGTCTTTATCTAGACGTGTTAACTTCCGAGCCTTGTCAGCGATGAATCCCTCAAAACCTTCCTGGATCCAGATGACACTTGGAATATATTTTTGTTAATTTAAAAGTGTGTTAATTGTTGTTTGTTTCGACTCTAGAGGAAGTTGACAATACCTTTACGTTAGTTTTGATTCCCACTCTCACGGCACTCTGGTTTCCTCCCTCGGCACAAATGTTCTCGTTTACCTTCTGATGCTAACGCCCGCGCTGCTAGCTAACGAACGCCGATTCATTTTGACTGACGTTGGTCTTCTTGTGCTCCAGGCTTCCATCTGAGCGGCACCGTGACGGACCCGGCGACGCCGTCGTCGCCCGAGCTGGTCTGCAGCGTGAGCGTGAGCTTCGACCGCTGCAAGATCACGGCGGTCACCTGCACCTGCGGCAACAAGGACATCTTCTACTGCGCCCACGTGGTGGCGCTGTCGCTCTACCGGGTCCGCAAGCCGGAGCAGGTGAAGCTGCACCTGCCCATCTCGGAGACGCTGTTCCAGATGAGCCGAGACCAGCTGCAGAAGTTCGTCCAGTACCTGATCTCCGTCCACCACACGGAAGTGCTGCCCACCGCGCAGAAGCTCGCCGACGAGATCCTGTCGCAGAACTCCGAGATCAACCAGGTTCACGGTGAGGAGAACAGAAAAAAAATATATAGAGTAAATATATTTATGTTTTCTATGATATATTTTCTTTCATTTCTGAGGATCGCTCGTCATCAACAAGTTTTTATGAATGATTTTAACACAACAAAACTTTATTTAAACCCATAACTTTATTTAAACCAATAACTTTATTTAAACCAATAACTTTATTTAAATCAATAACTTTATTTAAACCAATAACATTATTTAAACCAATAACTTTATATAAACCCATAACTTTATTTAAACAAAAAACTTTATTGAAACCCATAACTTTATTTAAACCCATCACTTTATTTAAACCAATAACTTTATTTAAAACCATAACCTTATTTAAATCAATAAATTCAATTAAACCAATAACTTTATTCAAATCAATAACTTTATTTAAACCAATAACTGTATTTAAACCAATAACTTTATTTAAAAACATAACTTTATTTAAACCAATAACTTTATTTAAAACCATAACCTTATTTAAATCAATAAATTCAATTAAACCAATAACTTTATTCAAACCAATAACTTTATTTAAACCAATAACTGTATTTAAACCAATAACTTTATTTAAAAACATAACTTTATTTAAACCAATAACTGTATTTAAAAACGTAACTTTATTTAAACCAATAACTTGATTTAAACACATAACTTTGTTTAAATCAATAACTTTATTTAAACCAATAACATTATTTAAACCCATAACTTTATTTAAACCAATAACTTTATTTAAACCAATAACTTTATTTAAACCCATAACTTTATTTAAACTTAATAACTTTATTTAAACCAATAACTTTATTTAAACCAATAACTTTATTTAAACCAATAACTTTATTTAAACACATAACTTTATTTAAACCAATAACTTTATTTAAACCAATAACTTTATTTAAACCCATAACTTTATTCAAATCAATAACTTTATTTAAACCCATAACTTTATTTAAACCTAATAACTTTATTTAAACCAATAACTTTATTTAAACTTTATAACTCTATAAACAAGACCATTTTAATCAATAATAAACCTTAACTTTCCCAAAACAAAAACATGTTCAGTCACAAGGTTCGTCCCTCATTAGAACAGGTGACCTTTACACCTGGTGAGGCGTTCACTGACCGCATGACGGTCGTTCAAACATTAAACATCCCTGACAGTCACAATATCAAGAAAATAAAAGACATTACATTAAAGTTAATTAAAGAATTTATTTATTAAATTAGAAAACGTCTGACTTCACATATGAGCTACTTTAAAAAATATATATATTTTCTATTAATATTTTATTTATTTGTAAACGTTATTATATAACAATAATATTGTTTTAGTTGATTTAAATAAGTTATTGTTGACATTTTAAGATCGTATTAATTATTTATTGTTAAGTTTGTAGCTCACTATGATTAGAGGGTCATTGGTTCAAATCCCAGTTCAGATTGATGTCAGTGAACACACCTGTGAGTGGAGAAAATAGATGTTATTTTTATTAAATCTGGTGATATTGAGTTAACAATAACTTCCACAGAATCTGTTCCAGTTTCATTGAAACATTTGTTGATACACTTTATTGATTATGATAATTAACTTTAACTAATATTTAAGGTGTTTTTTTCACTCGAATAAAGCTTAATTTAAAAAGTTCTGGTCAAACAGTGATTGATATTTAAGATCAAGACAGTTAATTAAAATTTAAAAAAGTAGCTTCTGTTCACAAGAATGTGTTCGATTTAAACTCTTGAACACATTCTGTCCTTCTGGAGTTTGAACTCTGGTTTCCTCCCACGCTCCGAAGCAGACGTTAATTGATGAACTTTAAGTGCTTTGACTTCGTCCGAGTTTCAAGTTCGTAGTTTCATCTGTGAGCGAATGAATCGTGTTTGTTTATAAATGATGTTTTTTCTTGTTCGTCTGCAGCTTCTTTTGTTTGTCAATTACACTCTCAATATTTTACTGAAGCTTAAATGACTCTTAAATGTGTGTGTGTGTGAGTGTGTGTGTGTGCGTGCGTGCGTGTGTGTGTGTGTGTGTGTGTGTGTGTGTGTGCGTGTGTGTGTGTGCTCTCTACCTGAGAGTGTGTATCGACGTGAGGATGAAGGTAAAGTGTGTAACAGTCAATGCTGCTCATTAGTGAGATCCAGACGGTGAAGAACAGATTGTTTACTTCTAATCAAGTCTGTTGTTTACCTGTACACAGGTGAGGGAGGGGTTGGGGGGGGTGGAGGTCACATGGTCACTGCTCTGGTGTGTGTGTGTGAGAAAGGGAAGGAGAGGAGGATGAATACAGTGGAAATAATGAGTCAGACGGGAGTGGAGGATATCGATCGTAACTTCCGTCAGTGATTCTTTGAACACGAGCGTCTCCGTTCGATGACTTTTATAAATAAAGCTTCTTCGCTGACGTCACTTTCTTAAGTCGTCTCTTCAGTTACAACGAGTGCTTCGTTGATACGAGAAGAATTCAGTGAAGGGCGAGGAGACGGAATTCTTTCCCTCCTCGGAATATTTGAAGAAACGTCGATAATAAACAAATCACCCTGTTTTAAATGAGACTTCCATATATGGTCGTTTCCTCTCATCCACTTGTTCTCTCAGATTCATCGTCGAGACATTTTTATTAAATACGATTTTCAGCCTAATTTTTAAGTTTTATTTTAATATAGTTATTATTATTTATTATTTTTTTATTATTTCATTGATAAATTGTAACTTTATGTACGAGTTACTTAAAAATGTAATCCTGAGGGATCAAAAAAATTCTATCTATCTATCTTATTTGACTTTTTTATTTATTTATTATTTCTATTATTCATGTATTATTACTCATTTATTATTGCTATTATTCATGTATTACTCATTTATTATTGCTATTATTCATGTATTACTCATTTATTATTGCTATTATTCATGTATTACTCATTTATTATTACTATTATTCATTTAATATTATTCATGTATTATTACTATTATTCATTTATTATTACTCATTTATTATTACTATTATTCATGTGTTATTACTATTATTCATTTAATATTATTCATGTATTATTACTATTATTCATTTATTATTACTCTTCTATTATTACTATTATTCACTAATTATTACATATTCTTTTGTATGATGTTTTATTTATCAAATACTTTAGATTTTTGTATTTAATTCTTTATTGATTGGTCATTTTATAATGATTTGTATTCAAAATATTTTTCCAACGGCTGTAATAATGTCGGATTCTGATTGTGATTGACAGGTCGTCCTAAATAACAGATCAGAGTTTAATCATTTATTCATAAATTTTCTTTACTGCTTATTCCCTTCCTTACCCACTCAAAAAATAGAACCTTGAGTTTAATAGTATTTATTATGTTTAGCACATAATTGTATTAACACAGTCGAGTGCGAAACGTTCATTAAAATTGTATCTTAATAGTTTTACACTTGACTAAATATAACAAAATAATGAAATAATAAATTTAGTTTAATTTAGTTTTTCCCATAAAAGAAATCCTTTATTTTCATGTATTTATTCTGCAAATGAAATTCACTGTTTACTGTTTTTATACCGTCTGGCTCGTCCAGATCCATCTTTGTAATCGAGATCAAAAAGATACAAAGTTAAGCTCCGCCTCCAGCATATCAACCAATCAGAAGGCAGGTCCGCCGTATTCAGGAAGTGGACGTTTATTTACGAGAACATGTGACGTGAACCTTCTGACCCGCGTTTGGTTTTCTCTCTCAGGGGCCCCGGACCCCACGGCGGGGGCCAGCGTGGACGACGAGAACTGTTGGCATCTGGATGAGGAGCAGGTCCAGGAGCAGGTCAAGCTCTTCCTGTCCCAGGGAGGCTACCACGGCTCGGGGAAGCAGCTCAACCTGCTGTTCAGCAAGGTGCGTGAGGCGTCGCCACGGAGACGCTCGGAGTGTGTGTGTGTGTGTGTCTGGACTCGGTGTGTGACGCGGTGTGTGTGTCCTGCAGGTCCGGGAGATGCTGAAGATGCGCGACTCTAACGGAGCCAGAATGTTGACACTGATCACAGAACAGTTCATGGCTGATCCTCGACTCGCTCTGTGGAGACAACAAGGAACGACCATGACTGACAAGTACAGACAACTGTGGGACGAGCTCGGTACGACACACACATCTATACACACACTCAGAGATACACACACATACACACATCTGTACACAAACACTCAGAGATGCACACATCTATTACACACACTCAGAGATACACACATCTATACACACACTCAGAGATACACACATCTATACACACACTCAGAGATGCACACACATACACACATCTGTACACAAACACTCAGAGATGCACACATCTATACACACACTCAGAGATGCACACATCTATACACACACACTCAGAGATGCACACACATACACACATCTGTACACAAACACTCAGAGATGCACACATCTATACACACACTCAGAGATGCACACATCTATACACACACACTCAGAGATGCACACACATGCACACACATATACACACACACTCAGAGATGAACACATCTATACACACACTCAGAGATGCACACATCTATACACACACACTCAGAGATGCACACATCTATACACAAACACTCAGAGATGCACACATTTATACACACACACACTAGAAAGAAAACAAGAGATATTGTGTTAATCTTGTTGTCATCACTAAATAAGCAACAACAGTAAATCATGTGTAAACAAAGTGATAATAATTCCACTTAATAATCACATTCAATTGTGTTGTTTTGTTGAATTTACTTCAGTATTTTCTTTTAATCATATTTATATCCTGTGGAACATATGATTGTCCTTCACTTCTTGTCATTATTCTCCTTCTATTCACTCTCTGGTTGTGTTGCTGCGTCACACGAGCGTTCAACGACGAGCGGATCAATATATTCCTGCTGTGATGTCTTGATATCTGTCGTCTCATGTGTGGTGATGTCATCAGTCGGGGACGTCGACGTCTAAAGTGTCTCTGCACATGTAGCCGAGGCGCCGGGCGTGCGACTCTCTCTCTCTCTCCTGTTGTTCTTGTTGTCTCTCGACGTCTCGATGAAGACGAGGACATGATCTTCTTCGACTCACGTGTTCGTGGACGTGTGAGGCTTTGAAGTCCTCACTTCAAACCCTTATCACTGCTCTCTCTCTCTCTCTCGCCCTCTTTTGTCTTCCTCTCCTCCGCCGCCGCCACTCGTCTCCCGCAGACAAAGCCTCGTCCTCCGTCGTCCAAACCGTCTCCCTCTTCACGCCGTCATTGTCCTCGTCCTTCATCCTCATGGTTCGATCCCCGGATGTGTTCGCGTCCCACGAGGCGTCGCCACGTTTCGTGTTCCGTTTGCTCCGATTTACTCCCGAACCGTGAGCGTGAAGGCGGCGTAGCCTCGGGACGACTTCACGTCTCTTTCCCTTTGCAAAATGGCGGCAGCGTCGCCCAATATTCTCGCTCCTCCTGGGTCGCTGCCGCCGGCTACCATCCCTGAAAGATAACCTTTTGGGGTTTTTTCGAAGACGTCTTACTGCTACACAACGACGACCATGTTGTTTTTTAGATGTTTACGTCGGACACAGCAACTATGTTAATAGGACTCTTCTTAACGACACGTACTAGCTTAATCATTGTTAGCATGCTAAGCTAATGCAGCTAATACGGATAACCCAATAAGCTTAAATCAATTATTAGTTGTTTTCAGAATAGATTAAATAAAACAACAATGGTGCAATAAGTGGAAATAGTTTGTACAATAGAGTACATTTAACTGATTTAGCTAGCAAGATAACAGAATTTTACCATTTCTGAAATTTGTACAACGCAAAGTTTGGTTGTTTATTTTCGGGTTATTTTTTTATTGGATATCAGATTCAGTGTGTTAAGTATTTGATAAATAATGTTATTTATTACATAAATACATACATAACAACAACGATGTGTTGGATAACTTCGTTAGCATGTTGTTGTTTTTACAAGTGTAAGACACAACAACTATGTGAGGTCAAGGGTCAGATAGTCACAGTGTTACTTGACCTGCATTCTTCCTAACAACGCTACTTTATTAGCTAAACTCCTGTTAGCATGCTAAGCTAATGCAGCTAATACAGATAACCCAATAAGTTTATTACAATTATCATTTCTTCCATAAAAGATGAAATAAAACAACAATGGTTCCATAAGTGGAAATAGTTGCTACAATAGAGCACATTTAACTGATTTAGCTAGCATGCTAACTGAACGCAAAGTTCGGTTGTTTATTTTCGTGTTATTTTTTTTATCGGATATCAGATTCAGTGTGTTAAGTATTTGATAAATAATGTTTTGTGTTCGGTACAATTAGCATCACATTTGCTGCTAATTCAAATGTTGCTTTTAACTGCAACACAACGACAACAATGTTACGAATAACTTAGCTAGCATGCTAACAGAACGCAAAGTTTGGTTGTTTTTTTCCGGGGTTTTTTTTTTTATCGGATATCAGACTGCAACACAATGACGACAATGCGACGGATAACTTTGATAGCATG
Source organism: Callionymus lyra (assembly GCF_982586985.1). Lineage (NCBI taxonomy): Eukaryota > Metazoa > Chordata > Actinopteri > Syngnathiformes > Callionymidae > Callionymus > Callionymus lyra. The sequence goes on along the minus strand of NC_141818.1, from coordinate 51,286,108 downwards.
TTTTTGTTTTTACAAGTGTCGGACACAACAACTTTGTTCAAGGGTCAGATAGTTAAAGTGTTACTTGACCTGCATTCTTTGCGACTTCACTGCTTACTGAGTTAAATTGCTGTTAGCATGCTAAGCTAATGCAGCTAATATGTACGGTCCAATAAGCTATGGCTACTTATGTGTGTAAATCTGTTTCTTCCAGGCGCTCTGTGGATGTGCATCGTCCTCAACCCTCACTGCAAGGCCGAGCAGAAGTCGTCGTGGCTGCGTCAGCTGCGCAGATGGAACAGTGTGGACGTCTGTCCCTGGGAGGACGGAAACCACGGCAACGAGCTGCCCAACCTCACCCACTCACTGCCTCAGGGCGCCCACGGCAACCAAGGTCAGGAAGTGACGGGTCACGTCCTCGTACGTCCACGACTTCCTCGCTCTGGAGGAATGTTAGCGACCAGCAGAGATTGTTTGACTTCATGCTGGAGAATGAAGGTTTAAAACCAGCCGTGGACGCTAGCTTCATGTTTGTTTGCTAGCTGGTGCTAGCTACATGTTTGTTTGCTAGCTGGTGCTAGCTTCATGTTTGTTTGCTAGCTGGTGCTAGCTACATGTTTGTTTGCTAGCTGGTGCTAGCTACATGATTGTTTGCTAGCTGGTGCTAGTTTCATGTTTGTTTGCTAGCTGGTGCTAGCTACATGTTTGTTTGCTAGCTGGTGCTAGCTTCATGTTTGTTTGCTAGCTGGTGCTAGCTACATGTTTGTTTGCTAGCTGGTGCTAGCTACATGTTTGTTTGCTAGCTGGTGCTAGCTACATGTTTGTTTGTTAGCTGGTGCTAGCTTGCGGTCGGACAATAACAGTATAACTGTATTCTCGCTGTTTTTAGTAACGACACAGCATAATTGGCTAAATCGTTGCTAGCATGCTAGTACCGCTAATATGATCATTCATTTAATACTTAAGTGAGAAAACAATATTTCTGCCAGTGTATATTCAATGAAACAACTATGTAAAAGAGAAGTGTATTTGATTTAGCTAGCATGCTAACAGAAATGTACAATGTCTAAAGTCTGTTCGACAGATGGTATAAAATGTAAGTTTATTAACCCAGAGGCAGCAGAAAAGTACTAGCTAGCATATGCTAATAAACCAGCATTAATATTTAAGTCACTTTTTTTGCTTTTTCTTCTACTGAAAAAAGCTACATGCTAACAACAAACGAGCACTTTTCAATTGTAAATCTATTTGTTTTAAGGGTATGTTTTCGACAAAGTACAAAAATACATCTGATAAAATACAAAATACAATCTTTATAAAATACGAGATATGAAAACAAATGTCAATAAAGAATGAAACGATCAAGAAGCAAAAATACATCTTGATAAAATACAAGATACAAAAACACATCTTGATAAAGTACGAGATACAAAAATACATCTTGATAAAATACAAGATACAAAAACACATCTTGATAAAGTACGAGATACAAAAACACATCTTGATAAAATACGAGATACAAAAATACATCTTGATAAAATACGAGATATAAAAATACATCTTGATAAAATACGAGATATAAAAATATATTTTTATAAAATACAAGATTCAAAAATACATCTTGATAAAATACAAGAGATAAGAATACATTTGATAAAATACGAGATATAAAAATGCACCTTAATAAAGTACGAGATATAAAAATACATCTTGATAAAATACAAGAGATAAGAATACATTTGATAAAATACGAGATATAAAAATGCACCTTAATAAAGTGCGAGATATAAAAATACATCTTAAAAAAGTACGAGATGTAAAAATACATTTGATTAAAAACAAAATGACAATCTTGATAAAATACAATATACAAAAACAATATCTTGATAAAATACAAGAAATGAAAACAAATTTAGATAAACTAAAATGGAAAATAATGAAACGATCAATTACAAAAGTACAATCTTGAAATAATGTAGCCATTAACTCGGTCTTGTCTTCCGCAGAGATGCGACCCCACAGGACTGTGTTCACGCGAGCCATCGAGGCCTGCGACCTGCACTGGCAGGACCGTCACCTCCAGCACATCATCGCCAGTGACCTTTACGCCAACTACTGTTACCACGACAACCAGGAGGGGTCGCTGTTCGACGCGCGGGGATGGCCACTGTGGCACGGTGAGTGACAACGCTCGTACGACGCCATCAGTTCCCCGATGTTCACTGTCGTCTCTCAGAACATGTGCCGACGGCGTGCGCGCGGGTCGACGCCCTCCGTTCCCACGGTTACCCCAGAGAAGCCCTTCGCCTCGCCATCGCCGTGGTCAACACGTTACGGCGGCAGCAGCAGCGGCAACTCGATCACTTCCGGCGGCACAAGAAAGGTTCGTTACGAGAAAAAACTTCCTGTCAGGAGTCTTTGCTCACTGGCGCCGCCTGTGGTGGGTTTCAGAGTTGCTCCATAAAGGCCACACCTCCATCACCAACATGGAGGGCTGGGTGGGTCATCCTCTGGACCCCATCGGAACACTGTTCAGCACCCTGACGGAGTCGGGTCGAGGGGGCGACGAGGGCTTGAACACGTGTTTAGACCTCTCAGGTAAACAACGACATGTTAGCAATAGTTTGTACTGTCATCAATACATTTGATTCAGCTATCATGCTAGCATGCTAACAGAACTCTACGATGTCTGAAATCTCTACGATGCAAAGTTGTTTGTTTGTGTTATATTTTATTGTACATCAGACAATGTGTGTTTGGTTTTTGTTTCAAATATGAAACATTATTCATCATAAGTTTCGTGTTTAACTGCTACACAACAACGACGACGGCTAACTTTGTCCGCATATTGTTTTCCGATAATTGTTTACGTAGAAAACAACGACTACGTTAGCTGAAGAGTCAGACACTTACACTTTAACTACACACTTTTGCTTGGAAACGTCACGGCTAAGTTAGCTGCTTATTGTTAGCATGCTAAGCTAGTGCAGCTAATATGGATAGCACAGTAAGCTAGCATCAGTTGTTATTTTATTGATATGTATTTATTCTTCTCTCATTAGGAACATTTGATTTGTTCAAAACACATTAGATTAAACAAACCTTACACGTATTATAAAAGCCAAAAAATAAATTAAATTAAAATAAATATGACAAAAATAATTAAATCACTAGTAAAAAGCGGTTTTATTTTTCAACGAGGCAAAAAACAGCAAAATTATTGCTAGCATTGTAAGCTAACTGTGGCTAACATGGCCCATTATAGTATCTTTTTATCTATAGATGGATAGATAGATCAACCTTATTATATAAAAGATAAAAAGATAAATTCAAAGAACAATGTGAACAACTAGAGGAAATATTTGTGTTCAATAGAATAAATATATTTGGTTTAGCTAGCATGCTAATAGAAGTTTGGTAATGTGAGTTATTTTTGATTGAATATGAGATTTAATGTTTAGTCTTTTTTTTCCAAATACAGACAATTTTAAATTAAAATCCAATTAAGTTTTTGAACAAACCTCGTTGTTGAACTTTGAACTTCATGAACAAAAAGAAAATTGATTAATTACAGAGTTTTCATCACTTAATAAATGAAATGATATTTAATGAACAGAAATACGCAGTAATGTTCATCATGACATTCTTTTTATTCATTAACTTATTTATCTATTTAATAAAAACAGTTTTTATTCATATGATGTCGTCTATGAACTGGATTAATTAATGGGTTTTTACTCTAATATCCTTTTTGTTAACTAACATATTTAATGTTTTATCATATTGTTGTTATTACAGTTTTAAGGTTAAGTAGCTTGTGAAACGTTCTTTATAAATATATATATAAGTCAAATATTTATTGTGTTATTACTGAAGTTCCTTCTTTGTTTCAACCACGAGAGTCTTCGTGAGACGTTGATCCCTCTCTTTTTATATATATATATATATATATATATAAATCAAATCATTATTGTGTTATTACTGAAGTTCCTTCTTTGTTTCAACCACGAGAGTCTTCGTGAGACGTTGATCCCTCTCTTTTTATATATATATATATATATATATATATATATATATATATATATATAAATCATTATTGTGTTATTACTGAAGTTCCTTCTTTGTTTCAACCACGATGAGAAGTCGATCTCTCTCTCTCTCTTTTTATATATATATTTATATATATATATATATATATAAATATATATCAAATCATTATTGTGTTATTACTGAAGTTATTTCTTTGTTTCAACCACGAGAGTCTTCATGAGACATTGATCTCTCTCTCTCTATATATATATATATATATATAAAAATCAAATCATTATCATGTTATGACTGAAGTTTCTTCTCCGTCGTCACGAGACGTCGATCTCTGGCGTCGCTTCGTCACCTTCAGTCTCTTCGCTTAACCTCCGCCGTCGTCTCATCTCCGGTATCTTTGGATCTTCCTCCCTCGCTCGCCCGCCGAGCGTCCTCGTGGTCGACGGCGAGCGGCGAGACCGTCCTCTGGAGACGCTCGTCTTCGCTGTGGACGGTCGTCGGAGTTCAGAGCTCGCGACTGACAAAGTGATTCTTCAGAGACGCGTGGAATCTCCCACCGGAGAGAGAACGCTCGACCTCCTGGTCTCATCCTCCTCTTCCTCCTCTTCCTCCTCCTCATCCTCCTCTTCCTCCCCAGACTGCTCCAGCGTGGTGAGGAGCTCCGACCTCCAGCGCATGCCGGTGCAGCGGTTGCTGGGCGACGGCGAGTCGTACGTGGCGCTGGCGGTGGAGACGGCGCTGGTCGGACTCGGCCAGCAGCGGGTCATGCCCGACGGCCTGTACGCCCAGGAGAAGGTGTGTCGCAACGAGGAGCAGCTCCTGGCCAAGCTGCAGGAGGTGGATCTGGACGACACGCTGGTCAAGATCTTCCGAAAACAAGCCGTCTTCCTGCTGGAGGGTGAGTGGCCACGCTCGGGACGCCTGTCGCCCTGGGTAGCTGGGACTCTTGTTGATGGAGTCACTTTCTGTGGCCCCGTGTGACGGTTCTTTCTAATCAAGATGTTCACGTTGATTTGTTGAAGGAAACAACAACTATAGACACACAAGAGTCGAACTGTAGGAATGAAATGAAAGATAAATGAACCGAAAATATTAAAAAGGTTTAAACACTTTTTAACAGACGGTTGCGACTCCGAGTAAAACCTTAAAACTGGATCTGGAAATGTTATTTTTAATTATTCCTATTTATTAACATTCAATTAAAATGTTATTTTTAGTTAATGTAGTTTAGTTTGAAGCTTTCGTTATTTCTGTTTTCATTCTTTTCTTTTTTGCTTTTCATGTATTTAAAAAAAAAACTAAATAGTGGTGGAAACCAATTCTTTTTCTTTTTTTTTAAATGACCACTTTTATGTTATGTTTTTACTTTACTTTTACTTTACTTTAAATAAATTATTGACATACATATTGTTTATTCATCCCACAGTGGGTACATTTGTCACAGCAGTAAAACCCCAGTAAATAAATAAATACACAGTAAAATGTTAAATAACAATAAATTAATTAATTGAATAAAAAAAAAAAAAAGATAATTATAAACAAATAGTTTAAGTATATGTGTATTATTAATGTAAAAATATTCTTATTCTAAGCATTAAAACGAATTTCCTTGTTATTTAAGAATATATTTTTAAAGTTTTCCTATAATGTTAACTGTATTTTTCTTCATATCACAAACAATAATGTGGCCCTTAAGAACATTAATTGTACGACACTTACACTTTAACTACACACTCTTGCATTCTTGGAAACCACACTAAGACAGCTGCTCATTGTTAGCATGCTGAGCTAGTGCCGCTAATATGGCTAGCACAGTAAGCTAGCATCAGTTATTATTTTATTTATATTTATTTATTCTTCTCTTTGATTTGTTCACCAGAAAGATGAAACGCATTAGATCAACAAACTGTACACGTATTAAAACAAACAAAAAAACTCCCACAATGCATTGCAACAGTTTTACTTACCATCATATAAAACAGGGGCCTCCAGCTTTTTTGCTGTTTTACCATTTTATCTACGTGACTTTTTTTGTAAACTTCACCAAAATATCAATATAACTTTAAAGGAAATCCTGTTTCCCTTTCAAAATAAAACACATTTTTAAATGAAATCATTTATAGATGAGGTTTTACCTCATCTTGGTATTTTTGGTTCAGATTTAGTGTAAAAACATACGAAAACCAGCGTTGAATTTAAGTGAAACTCTTTCTGGAGACCCGAACCTTCGGTCTCCTGGTGTTTCCGGGTTCAAAGAGACCAAAGTGCGACAGGAACCGCCAGAGATCCGCGTCAGCACAAACCTGCCCACAAGACTCGCCCTAAAAACCCTTCATTCCTTAAACACGACCACCCAACTCTGGCGCGGGAGTCTTAATAGATCTCCGGGCTCCCGGGCCTCCGAGGGCCCCCTGGGCGCCGGCCCTGTGATGTGGTCTGTGGCTCCGTGGAGTCTGTGGAGGTTTGAAAGAACCTCCAGAGACCAGGACCAGGTTGATGAGACCAGAACTCATGGTTTTGACTCTTAAATGTTTGAAACATTAGCTTCTGTTAGAAACTGTTGATTTGTTTACAAACTATTGTTATTATAAATACATGATTTAATGTCCCTGGAAATATATTGAATGTTGAAACTTTAATTTTAAGGTTTTTAAGAATTTATTTTTTATATTGAAGTTGATTTTTAATTTTTTAAAATAAATTAATAAAAATTATAAATAGATACAATTAATTAAAAAAAACATTTTAACATAGTTTGATATTCTAATTATAATCATTCAAAAATAAATGTTTAATATTCATTATATTTTAATTCACAACATCTTTAAATAAAAATGTTAAATGTTTTTTAATAGTTTATAATAGTATCATTTCAATTATTTTATTATTCACATTATTTTCGTCAAACATAAAAAAAAATAAAAGTTTAAATATTGTTTTTTCAAGTATTTAATATGTTTTCATTGAATTCAATAATTTCTATGTTGAAAAGTTGACTTTAGTTTGTTTTATTAACAATTGAATCAAAAAACCTGAAAGTTTTAGTTTGTTTTAATAGTAATTGAATAAAAACATTTGAAAGTTTAATTTTTTATTTATTTAATAATTGAATAAAAACATTTGAAAGTTTAAATGTTTATTTATTTAATAATTGAATAAAAAACGTGAATATTTCTTAAAAATGAATAAATGGTTTTAAACACATAGAGTTTGATTTTCTAATTCCAATAATTGAAAAATAAATGTTGTAAATTCAATGTTTTTGAACTTGTTCTAGTTCCTTTAAATTCAATATATAAATATTGGTAAAAAATAGACATTTTTCCTTCACTTTGACTCATTGATTTAAAATAAAAGAATATTTTCAAAGTAATAATTCAATCATTTTTAAAGTTTTAGCAGTAAAAGATCCATACTGTGACGTCACTGATGAATACTTCCTGAGACGATGTGAAGATGTGACTCTGACGCTGTGGTCTCTCGTGTGTCCAGCTGGTCCGTACTCTGGTCTGGGGGAGATCGTCCACAGAGAGAGTGTTCCCATGCACACCTTCGCCCGCTATCTCTTCACCTCGCTGCTACCTCACGACGCTGAACTGGCGTACAAACTTGCACTGAGAGCCATGCGGTGAGTGACCCCAGGTTTGACCTTCGTGCTGTCAGTCCAGAGCCAGTGATTGACAGCAACGTTCTGACTCTGATGTTGTTGTTCAGCGACTGGAAATATATGATAATTTCTTGATGTTTGAAGAAGAAACTTCATCAAATCTATCATCGTCACAATTTAATCATAACTTTCTTTCTGTTTTCTTTTTTATTTTCTCTTTGTCCATCCATCCGTCTATTCTTCTATTCTTCTATCCATCCTTCTATTCTTCTATTCATCCATCTATATCAACTATCTTCTATCTGTCCTTCTATTCATCTATTTATCCTTCTATTCATCCCTCTATATCAAATATCTGTCCTTCTATTCATCTATTTATCCCTCCACCTTTGCTTCTATCATTCTTTTATCCATCCGTCTGTCCATCCATCCATCCATCCATTCTTCTATCTAACCTTTTATCCATCTGTCTATCCATCCATCCATCTTTCTGACCTTTTAACCATCTGTCTATCCATCTATCTATCCATTCTTCTATCTATTCTTCTATCCACCGTTCTATCTATCCTTCTATCTATTCTTCTATCTATCCTTCTATCCACCGTTCTATCTATCCTTCTAGCTAGCAGAGAGGTAGCGACTAGCATTAGCTTTGTTGATTCACACGTTTACGGTAAACTTTTAATGACCATCCTACTTCTGACACCATTTGTCACAGGTGTAGTTTTGACCTTGAAAGCTAACTAGCTCTACACTTGTGAAGATTCTATCCATCCTTGTTTTTATTCATCTCTCATCAGTGTTTCTTATGGAAGTGAAACTGTGACGTCGTTCAAACTAAAGACACTCGTTCGATTCTTCTCGACGTCAGCGTTCACACATGAAACCACTGAGATACTTTAAAAACCGTTTGTGTCGTCCCCGGAAAAGAAGCAGCGACGAAAGTGGTGTTTGTTTGTGTAGTGATGGCTGCACGTCGAGCTCCTGTGTGTATTGGTGTGTGTGTGTGTGTGTGTGTGTGTGTGTGTGTGTGTGGACAATGTGTACATGTGTACGTTAGTTAATCACTGCTGTGTTTTGATGTTGTGACTAGAGGGAGCTGGATCAGTGAATATTAATGACATTAATGAGAGTGTAATTAGTGTGGCTGCAGTGAGACACACACACACACACACACACACACACACACACACACACACACACACACACACACACACACAGGGCCAGCAGGGACAGGGGCCAGTGTGGGAAAAGATGTTTGTTGTGTCTCCGCAAAGCGACGCTTCTGATTCCGCCGCAACCGGCAATTAATGCGAGCGAGTGCGAGAGGTTCTCCCGCCAGCTCGTGGCGTCAAATGTCAACAATTAGACGAACAAAAGGACGGCGGACACGTCGGCGCTCCCACCGTCCTCGCCAACCCGGGAGCAACAATAACGCGCTCGCCCAACCCCGACGTGTTCGGACTCAAGGTTGTCCCTGTTTCCCAGATCAGAACCACCATCCCAGGACCGTTTCCCTGAGTCAGCTCCTCCTCCTCCTCCTCCCTCCCTCCTCCCTCGCTACTTCCCTTCACCTCCTCTCCTCACCTCACCTCCTCCATCCTGCGTGGTGTGAAACCGGCGATTTAGAATAATACGGCCACTTATGGGCGCTCCTGGGAAGCAGGGGTGTCTACTCAGCACATAATGAATGTGTGTAATGTAGCGTGGTGTAATATGATCGCACACCTCGGCGCTCCCACGGGGCGTCGGACAGTTAAATATAGAGGGGGAGGTAAAAGGGACCCGGGCTATTTTAATGGAGCCATTATAACACCATCATTGATACACGGAGGAAGAGAAAGTCTCTCGCTCATTTGGACAAGTGCACTTTTTCACTTTCCACTTGCGTTCTATTATTCATTCTCTCTCTCTCTCTCAGCACGAAACGAGCTTTTAAACGAGGGCGGGAAATCACGCGGGATCTTCGGGAATTAGCATAGTCGCCACGAAGCTGGCGTCGAGAAGACTCGCTTCTTCGTATGTGTGCGTTTGTTGTGACACAGTAGGAAGCGACAAATATTACTGACTGACATTCAGGAAAGAAAACTTTACAGTCGCTAGCTAGCTAGCAGAGAGGTAGCTACTAGCTAGCTCGCATAGAGGTAGCTACTAGCTAGCTCGCAGAGAGGTTGCTAGCTAGTAGATGGTAGTGATGTGTTGATGAAGCTTCATGAAACAGTGTCAATATCTTTAGAGTCCACTAGATGGTAGTGATGTGTTGATGAAGCTTCATGAAACAGTGTCAATATCTTTAGAGTCCACTAGATGGCAGTGATGTGTTGATGAAGCTTCATGAAACAGTGTCATTATCTTCAGAGTCCACTAGATGGCAGTGATGTGTTGATGAAGCTTCATGAAACAGTGTCATTATCTTCAGAGTCCACTAGATGGTAGTGATGTGTTGATGAAGCTTCATGAAACAGTGTCAATATCTTTAGAGTCCACTAGATGGTAGTGATGTGTTGATGAAGCTTCATGAAACGGTGTCATTATCTTCAGAGTCCACTAGATGGTAGTGATGTGTTGATGAAGCTTCATGAAACAGTGTCATTATCTTCAGAGTCCACTAGATGGTAGTGATGTGTTGATGAAGCTTCATGAAACGGTGTCATTATCTTCAGAGTCTACTAGATGGTAGTGATGTGTTGATGAAGCTTCATGAAACAGTGTCAATATCTTTAGAGTCCACTAGATGGTAGTGATGTGTTGATGAAGGTTCATGAAACAGTATCATTATCTTCAGAGTCCACTAGATGGTAGTGATGTGTTGATGAAGCTTCATGAAACAGTGTCATTATCTTCAGAGTCCACTAGATGGTAGTGATGTGTATATGAAGCTTCATGAAACGGTGTCATTATCTTCAGAGTCAACTAGATAATAGTGATGTGTTGATGAAGCTTCATAAAACAGTGTCATTATCTTCAGAGTCAACTAGATAATAGTGATGTGTTGATGAAGCTTCATGAAACAGTGTCATTATCTTCAGAGTCCACTAGATGGAAGTGATGTGTATATGAAGCTTCATGAAACGGTGTCATTATCTTCAGAGTCAACTAGATAATAGTGATGTGTTGATGAAGCTTCATGAAACAGTGTCATTATCTTCAGAGTCCACTAGATGGTAGTGATGTGTTGATGAAGCTTCATGAAACAGTGTCATTATCTTCAGAGTCCACTAGATGGTAGTGAAGTGTTGATGAAGCTTCATAAAACAGTGTCATTATCTTCAGAGTCCACTAGATGGTAGTGATGTGTTGATGAAGCTTCATGAAACAGTGTCATTATCTTCAGAGTCCACTAGATGGTAGTGATGTGTATATGAAGCTTCATGAAACGGTGTCATTATCTTCAGAGTCAACTAGATAATAGTGATGTGTTGATGAAGCTTCATAAAACAGTGTCATTATCTTCAGAGTCCACTAGATGGTAGTGATGTGTTGATGAAGCTTCATGAACCAGTGTCATTATGTTCAGAGGCTAGCTTCTCTAGGCGTGTGGACAATTGTTGTCACGCTTTTTTGCTGTCGTCGTCGTCGTTGCACACTGACATGTCGTTAGCTACACAAACCAGTAGAGATATTTGATTAGCGTTAGCTTCATTGATTCACTCCTTCACAGTAAACTTTTATTGACCATCCTACTGCTGACACATTTGTCACTCATGTGCTTTGAACTTTGAAAGCAAACTATCTTTGCTATTATGATGATTTCCCTCGAGCGTGTCTTTATGTTGGTCACGGATTAGCTCTTCAGCTCGTGTGCGTTTGTTGTGCGTCACCCTTTGTTGCCCATAAACATTCAGAGACATGTTGTTAACTAACACACACCATTAGGGAGATATTGGACTAGCGTTAGCTACGTCGATTCACACAGTAAACCTTAAATGACCATCCTACTTCTGACACCATTTGTCACAGAAGGTAGTTTTCGTCCAACATCCAGTCAAAGCTAACTCACTGTCTTACACACATGAGGGTTGAGATATGGACTAGCATTAGCTACATTGAGGACCATCCTACTCCCAACACCATTTGTCACAGAAGGTAGTTTTCGGCCAACATCCAGTCAAAGCTAACTCACTATACATTTGTGATATTTGGGCGAGTGTGTCTCTCAACATCAAGTGTGCGTCACAGACTCACACACACCAGGGTTGAGATGTGGACTAGCATGAGCTACATTGATCAGACGGTTAACTTTTAAGGACCATCCTACTCCCAACACCGTTTGACACAGAAAGCAGGTTTCATATTCAACCAGTCAGTGTTGGTCACATGACTGTACATTTGTGTTGATATATCCTGGCGAGTGTGTGTGTGTGTCTGGCCGAGTGTGAGGTCATCTGAAGCCTGCGAAGGCAGCATATGTGGAGCGGCGCCGCGGCGTGGGCGGCACTGAAGCAGAATATTATATATATAAATATAAATATATCTTTGAGTCGCACAGAAGCAGCAGCTCGTGGCGTCTCTCCTGAGATCGACTTCATCGCCGCCGCGTTGTTTAAAGTTAAACTGTTGGCGTGACGTCTGAGAACATACGACCCGTTTGTCGCTTTAAAGGGGGATTTACACGTCAGGCTCGTCTCATTGATGAGGGAAATTCCCATCATGCCTCACTTGGACCACATGACCATAGATGGCTCTGCCTGGAAGATGATTGACAGGAAAGTATGTCATCAGAATAATGAAGGATTTAATTTAACGTTTCAAATGTTACAACCTTGTTTTATTTGAATTGAATTGATTTTTTTTTTTAAAGAATTTAATAAATATTTATTTATAATTTAATTTAATAATTTAAAGGTTGAATTTTTTTTAGTTTAATGATCGATTTAAAAATTTCTAATGTCAACTTTAAAAACATTTTATACATAAAGTTTGATATTAAAATTCCAATAATTCAAAAATATATTTTTAATTCAATGTTCATATTATAGAATAGTAGCTCAGAAAAATATTAATAAATTCAATCATTGAATATTCTGATCAGGTAAAAGTACACATTGAATTTTAATTATTTCTTATTTCATTTTCATGGCACACATTCGATTATGTATAAATGTAGTTGATTAAACACGACATTTTGCCACCGTCAGTTAAAAGGAAAAGGTTTGTTTTGACTCACCAGCGCCTCCGGTGGATGATCGTGTGTACTTCAGGGGAAGCTGATCCAGGAAGAGTCGAGAACGTTAGAGAAGTTCTGGAGCCTCAGAGGGAGAAAAAATATCATCATGTTTAGAGAAGATCACGACCATCATGCATCAGAAGCGTTTCACGCTCCGGTGCCGAGGAGTCGATGACTTTTGAAGGACTTCCTGCTCCGGCGAGCACCGGCCGGTCCCGAGTCTGTGACAGTTGGTCCAGGATTTTCACCAGGAAGTGACAATATTTCAACGAGGCTGACGTGGTTTTCAAACATCCTCGGAGTCTAAGGTCGCGAGGTCGAGGAGCTGGAGGAACCAGAGGATGTTAGAGATACACAGTTTTTACTGACAGATTTAATATATAACTTATTAGACTTTATTTTGTTGTCATTGCACAGAAAAACTATGCAGTGAAACTGGCAACAAAATGTCGTTGCTTGGCAACCGTTAAAAAACACTGCATAGAATGAATGTATATAAAAAATATATAAATATGAATAAGTTAAAAATAGTGCAATCATTTTTATTTACTTGTTTATTTTTTGCATACATTTCTTTTTTTTGCAATTAACATGTAAATATTCAGTGTTAATGTTTGTGCTGCAATTATAGTATAAATAGAATAAATCAATAATGTTTTTAAATATTTCATAGAATGAATGTATATAAAAAGGTATAAATATGAATAAGTAAAAAATGGTGCAATATAGTATAAATAGAATGAATCAATAATGTCTTAAATATTGCATAGAATGAATATATATAAAAAAGTATAAATATGAACAAGTTAAAAATAGTGCAGTATAGTATAAATAGAATAAATAAATAATGTTTTTAAATATTGCATAGAATGAATATATATAAAAAAGTATAAATAAGTTAAAAATAGTGCAATATAGTATAAATGGAATAAATAAATGTTAATGTTGCATAGAATGAATTTATATAAAAAAGTATAAATATGAATAAGTTAAAAATAGTGCAATATACTATAAATAGAAAAAATAAATAATGTTTTAAATATTGAATAGAATGAGTTTATTGAAGGTAAATCTAACATTAGCTTCAGTTGATTCTACATTTGAATCTAAACAAATCAATGCATATGAAGGATCGACTTAAAATGTTACTTGAAGTCAGTAGTAGTGAAGTGAGTAAAAGTACAGGAAAAATACTTTAACACAATAATCAGAGGAAAGACTTGGATGTTTATGATTTATACATTTAATACGTGTATATGTTAACGTAAAGAATCTGATTTATTAAACTAGTGTTGGTTGATCATGAAAGTTTTTTTCTCTGTGATTGAATAAATTAATTGATTATAAGTCAAATTAAACATAATTTACGATATGTTGACTTCATGTACGTGAAATCATTTCTATGGATCTACATTGTATCAAGAATTATAAAATCCTTCAACCACATGTGATCAGAAGATTCCTCTGGATCAATAAAATGATCGTTTCAAGTCGATACATCTCATGAAAACTAAATAAACGATGCTCGTGATCAGTCGTCCATACATTGATTCAAACTATAACGGCTCGTATCGATCGTTTATTAATCCGTATAACTTGCAGTCCAGGACGTCCAGAACCCTCGAGGTCTCGCTCCTGTGCACCGTCACCCCACCGTCCTCACCCCCCCACAGACCTCACCCCCCACCGTCCTCACCCCCCCACAGTCCTCACCCCCCCACAGTCCTCACCCCAGCCCCCCACGTCCTCGCCTCACCCTGCAGTTCCTCGACCTCGTGGTGATGCATATATGTATTTATATGTATTTATTTATACTCGCTTCAGATGCGACTAGAGTTACGGCGCCTCAGATGCTCACGTCGTTCATACGCTGACGCTGCACATTTCTACCTCCGAGCTCGAACCCGGGTCATCGGGTCGTCGTCGTCACGTTCTCCACTTCAACTTATGATCCCGGAATAAAAAGCCTCAGAAACGTTTCTGGAGCTTTTTTTTTCTCCTCAAACTCTCGCGGGCCTCGGACTCTCTGGTGAGACCCGAACAAAGCCAGGAATGTTGATGAGCCTCCGTCTCTGCCGAGCTCTTTGCTGAGCCTCACCCCAGGACTCCCTGGACCGGGTTCGAGCTCTCAGCTCCGGAGACGAAGGACCGTTGCCAGGGTTGAATGTCTGCGAGGGTTCGGACTCTCCGGCGTCGCCTCGGGATCCTGTCGCTTCTGGACGTTGATGAATGAACTTTGACGAGAAGGAAGAAAAGGAGTTTTTTTCGGTTCTGGACGTTCATGTCGTGATACTTTTAAACAAGAACAAAAGTGTTTTATAGTCACTTTTCTTCACCTTGAAAACCCTTCTATAGGTTTTCTTGAAAGGGGGGGTAGGTGTTCCTTTACTTGTTTCCAAGAGGGCCAAGTATGAACAGTGACGGATTAACAATCTTTTTAGTTATTCAGAATTTCAAAATAAAAGCTTAAAATGTAAAACGTCTTTACAGATACAATCAGAATCAGAATCAGAATCAGAAAACCTTTATTAGTCCCGCGAGGGGAAATTCGGTTTAACAGCAGCAAGAGAAATGAAACACCCAGAAATAAAAACGAGAAATAAAATCTAAATGGAATAAAAGATAAATCTGCGCTATATAATATTTACACAATCATATTTACAAAAATAACAAGAAGAAAAGGTGCTGTTAAATATTTATCTTGCTGAGTTCTTATTGTGGAGTCTGATGGCAGCAGGGAGGAAAGACCTGCGGTACCTCTCCCTCACACACCGGGGATGGAGCATCCTATCACTGATGGAGCTCCTCAATGCCCTCAGTGTGTGCTGGAGAGGGTGAGACAAGTTCCTCCTCATGGAGCCCAGCTTGCTCCGCATCCTCCCTCCAGTCACTTCCTCCACAGGATCCAG
Organism: Callionymus lyra; assembly: GCF_982586985.1. Classification (NCBI taxonomy): domain Eukaryota; kingdom Metazoa; phylum Chordata; class Actinopteri; order Syngnathiformes; family Callionymidae; genus Callionymus; species Callionymus lyra. The sequence goes on along the minus strand of NC_141818.1, from coordinate 51,270,402 downwards.
GGGGCGCCCTAGGACGTAACTGGCCTTCTTAATAAGGCTGTCCAGTTTAGCCCTATCCTTTGCTGTCATGCTGCTCCCCCAGCAGACCACACCGTTGAAGATGGCAGAGGCCACTACTGAGTCATAGAATGACTTCAGGAGTGGCCCCCGGACACCAAACGACCTCAACCTCCGGAGCAGGTAGATTCTACTCCTCCCTTTTTTATAGACAGCAGCAGTGTTATCCACCCAGTCCAAGCGGTTGTTGAGGTGAACACCCAGGAACTTGTAAGTCGTGACAATCTCAATGTCCTGTCCCTGGATGTTCAGTGGTGAGGGGGAGATGGAGGGACACCGCCGGAAATCCACGATCAACTCCTTAGTTTTGCTGGAGTTGATCTGAAGGTGGTTTTCCAGGCACCAGTCAACAAAGTCCTGGACAAGTCCCCGGTACGACCCGTCATCCCCGTCCCTAATGAGGCCGACGATGGCGGAGTCGTCCGAGAACTTCTGCAGGTGACTGGTGGGAGACAGGTGTTGGAAGTCTGCAGTGTACAGTGAAAAGAGGAACGGTGCTAACACTGTTCCCTGGGGGACCCCTACACTGCACAGTACAGTCCTCGAAACACCATCCCGGGTCCTCACGAACTGTGGACGGTTGGTGAGGTAGTCCACAATCCAGTCCGTGAGGTGAGTGTCCGCTCCAGACAGCTCCAGCTTGTCCCTCAGGATGTTTGACCTGATGGTATTGAAAGCACTGCTTAGATCCAGGAAAAGGATCCTCACAGTGCTTCCAGGCAACTCCAGATGAGAAAGTGCTCGGTGGAGAAGGAAGATGATGGCGTCCTCCACGCCGATGTCAGGTTGGTAGGCAAACTGCAACGGATCCATGGAGGAGCGCACCAGAGGACTCAGGTAACTAAGGACCAGCCGCTCCAGAGCCTTCATAAGGTGGGATGTCAAGGCCACAGGTCTGTAGCAGCTGGGATCCTTAGGGTGCTGAGTCTTCGGCACCGGTACCACACAGGACGTCTTCCACAGTAGTGGAACTCTTCCCAGGGTCAAGCTCATGTTGAACAGAAGTCCAACAATTTCACTTAACTGGTCAGAGCACGTCCTGAGTACTTTGCCACCGATGCCGTCTGGTCCAGGGGCCTTTGTTGTCTTGGTTCTCCTAAGCTGATTTCTCACCTGGAGAGGTGTGAGGGACAGGCTGGGGTGGGGGGGCATTGTCCCCTGCGGAGTCAGCGGGGGGGCTGAAACAATACAAGCTCGGGGGAGAGGAGAAGGTAAGTGTAGAGGTGTGAATGGTTGAGCAGGGGGGGGAGCCGACACCTCAAACCTTGAAAAATAACTGTTTAAGTTGTCGGCCCAATTTTTATCCCCCGCTGCTACAGAGAGCCCGGTCTGATGTCCGGATATGGATTTCAAACCTCTCCAGACATCTCTGGTGTTGTTGTTGGCCAGACTCTCTTCCATCCTCCTCCTGTACCTCCCCTTTCCCTCCCTGATCTTTCTTCTCAGCTCCCTCTGGACTGCCATCAGATCCTCTTTGTTTCCTGACCTAAAGACTCTCTTCTTCTCCTTTAGGAGAGCCTTTATATCAGGATTGATCCAGGGTTTGTTGTTGGAGAAGCATCGTACAGTTCTTGTTGGTACAATGCTCTCCACACAGAAGTTTATGTAGTCCGTGACACATGAAGTTAGTCCGTCAATATCCTCCTTGTGGGACTCACTGAAGATGCTCCAGTCCGTGGTCTCAAAGCAGACCTGCAGAGCTTCCTCAGCTTCTTCAGACCACTTCTTGACTGAGCGAGTCACTGCTGGTTGCCTGCTCACAAGTGGCTTGTAAACAGGTAGGAGATGGACCAGACAGTGGTCAGCTCGTCCCAAAGGAGGAAGGGGGGATGATAAATAAGCGTCTTTAGTGTTCGCATAGAAAAGGTCCAGTGTGTTATTGTCTCTGGTGGCACAAGTGACGTACTGCGTGAATTTGGGCAGACAGGAAGAAAGAGATGCGTGATTAAAATCACCGGAGATGATAAAGAGGGCCTGAGGGCTCTGAGTCTGTAACCCGTTCACTACTCCAGTGATGACGTCACATGCTGCCTCCGCGCTCGCCGACGGTGGAATGTACACAAGCACCGCGACAACATGTGAAAACTCCCGTGGCAAGTAGAAGGGTCTCAGACTCAGCGCCAAAAGTTCAATGTCAGGACAGCAGTGTTGAACCTTTAAAGTAACGTGCCTGGGAAGGCACCACTTCTCGTTGACGAACACTGCCAGTCCTCCGCCCTTTCTCTTCCCGCTCATCTCCGTCCGGTCCGCGCGTAATAAGCAGAATCCATCCAGCGCAGCAATCGCGTCCGTGTGGTTCTGGTTCAGCCACGTCTCCGTGAGCATCAGCATGCTGCACCGTCGATATTCCGGGTCGAACCTGGTCGCCGCCGCGAGTTCGTCCATCTTGTTTGGCAGAGATCTCACGTTGCCCATGACGACGGACGGCAGCGCCGGTCGATAAGCTCTCCTCAGCTCCCGGCGTTTAACTCCGGCGCGGCGTCCCCGTCTCCGCTTCATAATATCCCGGGGGATGATGGGTCGCTCCTCCGGCCGCACCGCGGAGAAACGCAGCGCCAGCAGCTGATCCCGACTGTAGACGATGGCCATTACGCGCGCAGGACGCCCGTTGCGCACCAGAAAAAGCGATGAAAAACTTTCCTTTTTCACTGAAAGTTTCCAATTTTTATAGAAAACTGTCCGCGAGTCTTAAAGAGACAGTATGATGAAAAGAAAAGTTTGAAAAGACAGAGGCAAACCTCGGAAAAAAGTAATAAAACCCAAAAAACACTCGGAGCTGCTGTTAAAGTCGCCGTCCTGTCGGCGCCATCTTAAACTACGTTTGATCAGCTTCACAACGACTTGTGTCACATTTTAAAATAGTTTTTTCTACACGTCTGGTCGACTAATTCAGTTTATGATGGACCTCGTATAATCTATTTAAAGGCCAGAAATGGCCCCCGGGCCCCTCAATATGTGTTACCTTTCCTCTGAGAAGGAGGAAGAAAAGAGAGTTTGATTGACATTATGTTAGAAAATATTGATACTGTGAAATATTGTATGTTTTTTTCACAAACAGTATCGCTTTTCCTTTTTTTGCTTTCAATCATAGTTTTATTTAATGGTTAAAAGTTCAATAAAGTGTAAATAAAATAATTCTAATGATTTTGATTTACTTATTTATTTTTTGCGTAAAAATAAATACAATTAACATGTAAATATTCAGTGTTTATGTTTGTGCTGCAATTAAACTTCCGGCCTCTAGATTGCAGCAGTCATTACGTCCTCCGCAGCTAGAGAAAGAATGGTGACTGAGGACGAGAGGATACAGTCAGTCCAGCAGCTTTTAAAGCTGATGTTTGGACATATTTTGGTTTAAAAACAAATGAAAGCAGTTACGACTTCATCAAGAGTCATGTGGTCTGAAAATACTACAACACCAGAGTCAAGTACTCGACAATACTACACATATATACTTGTTACTACACTATCACAACACCAGAGTCAAGTACTCGACAATACTACACATATATACTTGTTACTACACTATCACAACACCAGAGTCAAGTACTCGACAATACTACACATATATACTTGTTACTACACTATCACAACACCAGAGTCAAGTACTGGACTATACTACACATATATACTTGTTACTACACTATCACAACACCAGAGTCAAGTACTGGACAATACTACACATATATACTTGTTACTACACTATCACAACACCAGAGTCAAGTACTGGACAATACTACACATATATACTTGTTACTACACTATCACAACACCAGAGTCAAGTACTGGACAATACTACACATATATACTTGTTACTACACTATCACAACACCAGAGTCAAGTACTGGACAATACTACACATATATACTTGTTACTTCACTATCACAACACCAGAGTCAAGTACTGGACAATACTACACATATATACTTGTTACTACAGTATCACAACACCAGAGTCAAGTACTGGACAATACTACACATATATACTTGTTACTACAGTATCACAACACCAGAGTCAAGTACTGGACAATACTACACATATATACTTGTTACTACAGTATCACAACACCAGAGTCAAGTACTGGACAATACTACACATATATACTTGTTACTACAGTATCACAACACCAGAGTCAAGTACTGGACAATACTACACATATATCCTTGTTACTACACTATCACAACACCAGAGTCAAGTACTGGACAGTACTACACATATATACTACAGTATCTCTCTCTAACCCTCAACATGTGTGTTTTGCCTCCAGAATGCTTCTGTGTTCGACCTCTATCTCTTCAAAGGTCGTCACAGCAGCTTCACTCGTGGACCTCGAGCTCACAGATAGAAACTTTAGCATCACTGTTAGCAGCTGCTTTGATGTGTGTTCAAAAGGGCAGATGTGTGTGTGTGTGTGTCAGTGAGCTCCAGTGTGCGCTGGTGTTGCTCTGGTGTGTGTCGGTGTTTGTTTGATGTGTGTCCAGCCTTACGGGGCTGGGAGGTGAATGCCTTAATTTCCCCGCGGACTCAATTAGCTCCGTGATTGGCCGAGAGAAGGCCAGGTCCAGGCGTCTTCAGAGGAGACCTTTGAAAGGAGGGTGAAGCAGAATGGGAGATGAGTCGGGCCGCGGCGCCGGACCGGTGAGCTCCGTAGGTGATCCAGTAATGAGCAGGAAGTGGAGAGTGTTCAGCAGGTGCCGCCGCACTTCATTAGCGCCGTTGAAGTGAAGGAAGCAGGAATTATTCTCCGGGTTCTCCGTCGTCAAGTGGCAGGTTAGAGTAAAAGTGCAGGATCGACGACTCAAACCCTCCTGTGATCTCAACGCTTTCATTTGTGAAGTCGCTTTCAAAACACTTGTGATGAAGACGTCAGTCGTCGCGTCTTTCTGTCGCTCGCTGGGAACCTTGTGAAGTCGTCTCTGATGATTCGCCTTTTGATGACCCCCCCCCCTTACACCCCCCCCTCACCCTCACCCACTTATATTTCTGTGGAAACGTATATCAGTGGAAATGTAAAAATATTTTCTTTTTTTATTTACACAGAGTTTGATATTCTTATTCCAATAATTCAAAAATGCTATTTTTTAATTCAATATATAAATGTTGGTATAATAGAGTCTCCAGACTAAACCAACAGAGCACAGAGATACTGATCAAACTTTCATCCAATCATGCGACGAGCAGACGATCAATATTTGTGTTTTTTGAACTCGATATTTTAATAAAAGTACAACTTAACTGATACTACACACTCACAGACAACCATGTTTGTCAAGTTGCATCTGATTGGACCACAAGTTAAAATTGATTCAGGTTGAAATAGATTTTTTTTTTCAAATTTTCATACTTCCATGATTTATAAATTAAAGTTCTGCCTGTTTGATCCACCATTTTGATTTTCTACTAACTTTAGACCATGAACAGATTGACCTACTTTTTTTTAGAGAGACAAAAAAAGTTTTCTTTGGTTCTTTGGTCTCCTTTTGTATTAACATTTTATATTGAATTTAAAAGACTAGGAATTAGAAAATATTGAATTATATTATCAAACTCTATGAAAAAAAATATATAAACTGATCATTAAAAGAATGTTGGACTTTTTGAATAAATGATTCAGAAAAAATAAATATAATGTTCCTTCTTTGAATGAAATGATTCAACAAAAAGCATGAAATGCTAATAAAACAGTTAAAAACGCATCAAATCTCACGCTCTGCTTCTCGTCCGCAGGTTGCCGGTGTTGGAGTCGACGGCCTCGTCGGGCGACCTCTCGCGACCTCACCACATCGTGTCCGTGGTTCCAAACCGCTACCCGCGCTGGTTCACCCTGAGTCACATCGAGTCTCAGCAGTGCGAGCTGGCGTCCACCATGTTGACGGCGGCCAAAGGTACGAGGAGACGCTCGTTTTTAAATCCTCGTTATTGTTTCTAGAACTCGTGTCAATCTAGACTCACACGAGAAACTGCTGTTTCATCAGAAATATCATCATTTATATTTTATCTGCGTCCCGTTACTGCGTCAATATTGACGTGAAGGGTCGGACAGGAAACGAGTTGCAAAAGTAAAGTGGGTTTGTTAAATTTATTTTAATTAACAACACTCGTGGTAGTGACTTGATTTTCTGGAACTCCTGTTGTGTTATCAGTTTTATCTTGATCTTTTAAGTTTATACTCTATTGAATATTGATTTGATTGTTTAAGCGCTTTGTGACCCTGGTCTGGAAAAGCGCTATACAAATAAAAATTACTTACTTACTTACTTACTTACTATTTTATGTTTGACTTGTTTATTTAAACCAAACACTCATACAAGACGACATCTCTCTCAACAACCCTCTCAGTAACGGTGACCAGAACAGCTCCCGTAATGCTTTGCCGCCCAGCCGACCAATCGCAGCTGTGGATGACTTATGACAACATAGACGTAGAATACAAACACAGAATTGTATCGACCTATCAGCTGTCACTAAATAGATTTGTGTGTAGAAAGGCATCATGGGAGTTCACTGTTTTGTTGGCACCATAAGGTGTTGTGGTCGTTAGTGTCTCCACTAAGTCCTATGGTTGACTTGCTTTTCAAATAAATCAGGTTCATAAAAGAGCTTTGATGACCTTCACAAACATGTGTGTGTCGTGTCAATAAAGTCGTAAATGGACTTGACAGAATAAAATAAAACACACAAATGTTAGACTTGAATCATGTCTATCAACTGAAGAGCCTCATCATCTCTCTCTGGTTTTTCAAACTAGTTTTACTACCGAAGGTGCTACAGTTAGCTCGATGCTAGCTACCGTGACCCATCGCTAACCTTCCCCCCGAGAGCCAAAACACAGTAACACGTGACCTAACATGTGACCAAACACCTGACCTAACACTTCCTGTCCGTTGTCCAGGCGACAGCCGGCGGCTGGAGACGGTGCTGGAGTCCATCCAGAAGAACATCCACTCGTCGTCGCACATCTTCAAGCTGGCGCAGGACGCGTTCAAGATCGCCACGCTGATGGACAGCCTGCCCGACATCACACTCCTCAAAGTGTCTCTGGAGCTGGGACTGCAGGTACTTGTCGCTGCGTTCGCTCAGCCGTGTTTATGCGCTCGGACGGTTTGTTTGAGCGACGGCGCCGAGTCTGGTCCGCTGTCATGGAAACACAGAGAGTTTTTAAAAAACCTTCTAATCCTCCTTTTATTCCGCCTCTGATTCGGGCCCGTTAAACATTAATGCTGTAAAAACCTTAAGCAACATGTTATGCCTCATCATTTTCCAATAGCAGGCGGTCTTGAGGGAGCGGACCCCGGACCGCCGGCTGCACTGGGACCTGTAAAATGTCTTCATTTTCTCTGGCCTTTAAACAAGCCTGCAGAGCAATCACCGGCAGCCCCCTGAGATCCCGCCAGAACCATTACGGCCTCCACCGCCGTGTGTCCGCACTGCTAATCCGCTCGTCCGCGGCGGCTGAACGGGTTAAAGCTAGACTCGTAGGAGCTTCTTATTCCGGTCTAGTGGGTCTAACATTTGTTTACTCGAGTTAATTCTTCTTCCTTAGAATTTAAGTTTAAATTAATGAGGCAGTTATCGTGACTCGGTTCTGGTACTTTTCTACCGCACAGTTCCAGACACAACGAGGTCTGGTAGGTTCACTGGGTCCACAGAAAAACTGGACCAACATACCGTACTGCAGCGGTTTAATATAAATGTCAGCTGACGTCACTCTCTAAACCAATCAGGGGCCAGCAGTTGGTTGACGGCTCGCTCGGATCCAGAGCCGAGCAGGTACTAAAAATAGGATCTGGTTCAACGTATTGTGCTGCTGGAACTAACACCAACCAGGTAGAGTCCAGTAGGGTTACAGCGGGGCTAAGGTGAGCCGGTGGAAAAGGGGCCATTAGAGAGACTAGTGCTGCTGCTAAAGTTGTTAATCCTGGTCAGAAGTCTGAGTGACTCATGGGTGGAAACAGGAAGTCGCCACCACTGCAAGCAGGAGTACAATATGTTGGTCCAGACCTTTGTGTGTCTGGTAGTCATGCCATTGCCTCTGAGTCCTCCATTGTTGTGGTCCGTCTTTGTGTTCTGTACCCACCGCGAGAAGGTAGCAGGGCCATCGGAAACACAACTAAGTAGAAAGAAGTCGACTAGGGTTGGAACTGTGTAGCAGGAAAAACCCATAACTAGCATTAAAGCTACTTGAAAACATTCACTTCCTGTTTGTGTCGCAGCTCCTTGAACCGTCTTTTGTCTCTCAGGTGATGAGAATAACTCTGTCCACGCTGAACTGGAGGAGGCGGGAGATGGTGCGCTGGCTGGTCACGTGCGCCACCGAAGTCGGTAAGTGCCGCGTCATGGCAGGAACCCTCGCTCGTCCTCCTGGGGGGCCGTGGTCGTCATCATCGAGACTCGCTTGTGTGTCCGCAGGAGTCTACGCCCTGGACAGCATCATGCAGAGCTGGTTCACCCTCTTCACGCCCACGGAAGCCACCAGCATCGTGGCCACCACCGTCATGTCCAACAGCACCATCGTCCGCCTGCACCTGGACTGCCACCAGCAGGAGAACCTGGCGTCGTCGGCCCGCACCCTCGCCCTGCAGTGCGCCATGAAGGACCCCCAGAACTGCGCCCTCTCCGCCCTCACCCTCTGTGAAAAGGACCACATTGCCTTCGAGACAGCTTACCAGATTGTGCTGGACGCAGCAGCTACAGGGATGAGCTACACGCAGCTGTTCACCATCGCCCGCTACATGGAGCACCGCGGCTACCCCATGAGAGCCTACAAGCTGGCCACGCTAGCCATGGCTCACCTGAACCTCAGTTACAACCAGGACACGCACCCGGCCATCAACGACGTGCTGTGGGCCTGCGCGCTCAGCCACTCGCTGGGCAAGAACGAGCTCGCGGCCGTCATCCCCCTGGTGGTGAAGAGCGTGAAGTGCGCCACGGTGCTGTCGGACATTTTGCGCCGGTGCACGCTCACCACGCCGGGCATGGTGTCGGCGCTGCACAGCCGCAGGAACTCGGGGAAGCTGATGTCGCTGGACAAGGCGCCGCTCAGGCAGCTGCTGGACGCAACCATCGGGGCCTACATCAACACCACGCACTCGCGGCTCACGCACATCAGCCCGCGACACTACAGCGAGTTCATCGAGTTCCTGGGCAAGGCCCGGGAGACGTTCATGATGGCTCACGACGGACACATTCAGTTCACGCAGTTCATAGACAACCTGAAACAGATCTACAAGGGCAAAAAGAAACTAATGATGCTGGTGAGGGAGCGCTTCGGCTGAAGTTTGGGGGGGCGGGTGGGGGGGGGGGACGCCCTGGAAAGCCACGCTCCCTACTCTAGTGCTTTTTCTATTAACTTGAGTCTGCCTTTTGAACTTCTTTTGGACTAATAGACAAGCGAAAAGAGGGACTTGTAGAATGAAGCGAAAAAGAGAAAAGAAAAAACCCACAGAGCCACATGCGGTATTATTGTTCTTGCTGTTGTTATTGTTATAAACATTATTACTATTATGATTAATATTATTACTACTATGTGTACAGAAGTGTTTTTATTTTTCAGAAGAGAGGAAATTTGTCACGTTGTGAATGTTTGTGTATTTCTCTACATGTGCGTGAAAGGTAAATGAAAAAGTGAAATGGCTTTTTTTTATATATATATTTTGTTTTTATTATGATTCTTATGATTTGTCATTTTTGCCCCTTTTTTTTTTTTTTACACTGAGTTGTTTGTCGTGGCTGAAGCCGGCCGGGCTTCGAACCCCAGACCTTCCATTCAGAACCAGGAAGTGGCTCGTGAAGCAAAGAGGAAAAAGTTTTCGTGTTTATCTCGTTTATTTTAAATCCATTTTAACTGAATGAAAGTATTGACTCGTTTATGTGCTGCATTCAAGGTCACGTGTCTTCAGAAGATAAATATTCTTATCAAGTATTATTGGATCTTTAATGATGATTTTGAACCAGAAAATATTAACACATTATTAAAAGTATGTGGAAGAAGAACTTAAATCTCGCTCCGACTCAGTGGGCGGAGCTTATTATAAAAAAAGAAACAAAGCGTCCCATTGGTTCATTTTCTAACTTGTGGTCCAATCAGATGCAACTTTACAAACATGGTTTTCTGTGAATGTGTAGTATCAGTTAAGTTGTACTTTTATCAAGCTCAAAAGACACAAATATTGATCATCTGCTTGTCTGGTGATTGGATGAAAGTTTGATCAGTATCTCTGTGCTCTGTTGGTTTAGTCTGGAGACTTTATTATAGCAACATTTATATTGAATTTAAAGACTACAAAGTAGGAAATATTGAATTTAGAATATTTATTATTGAATAATTGGACTTAAAATATCAACATCTGTTTTTTAAAAATGCAGACATTATTGAATTAAATTATTTAAAATTGTTTAAATGATTAAAAAAAGATATATTTGACAGTAAAGTGAAAAATTGCACTAAAAGAATAATCAATAATGAACATTGATAATGTGTAGTTTGGATCCTAAAGAAGTCTTTGCAGCTTCCAGTGAAACTTGAAAATCCAAGATTGTTTTCTGTGGCATTGAACGCAGCATTTGTGGTTTGGGTTCTCGGTTCCGCTCGTTATTTGCTTCACGGGTCGACGGTGAACGACTTCTGGTTCTGAATGGAATCCGGGTCTCGACGCTCGGACACGTGGATCCATGGAAAGAAGGACAACAAAAGCAGCATCAAAGAGAAACTTAAAAAAAAAAAAAGGCTTTAAACCCTCACAGAGCTCCTCCCCTCCAGGTCCAGGTCCAGGTCCAGGCCTCGGGTCAGCACTGACGGACAACACTAGCAGATCTCCACGCAGCACTTGAGCAAAAGCATCAGCTCTCTCTGGGTCCAACAGGAAGTCGCTGAGCGCCGCTCCCTGAGTCCAAACATTGTTATCACGACCCTTAAAAACCCCCCCAGACCCCCCCAGAGGGAGACCACTACCTCATGTGTCCAAACATGACGTGACGGCCGGCAGTATTAACGGCACATTCGGACGGTACTTCCATCTCTGCGGCGTCATCACCCCTCGACCAGGCCAGTGTCGCGTCCCTCTGTGCATGTGAAACTTTTCTACTGTCATACGTGTGGAACCTTCAGTACTCGTCAAGCAGAACGTTCTCAGGGATTTCTCTCCACAAGAAACAAAAACAAAAAACAAGGCGGAACAAAAAAACGAACCAACGACGGGAAGAAAAGACAAGATCGAGGACACGACATTTATTGTACTCTGTATATATGCCATAGTATATGTCTGAATATGGAGGATCTGAAAGTATATGTTAACTAATTTATACAGAGTATTCTATGTAATGTGAAATACTTGAAGCCGCTGTAGTCCGCTCTCTCTCTTTCTCTTTCTCTCTCTTTCTCTCTCTCTCTCTCGCTTTATTTTGTTTCTTTCTTCACATTGGAAACATATCAGACGATTCTTTGTTCGTTCGGACGTCGAGACGCTGAAGACGAACGTCGGTGTCACGAGAACATTTAACATTTCACTGCTTTATGTCGTTGAAATGTTGCTTTTTTTTCAATTGAATTCAATAATTCAACGAAATTATTTGTTTATTAAAAGGATGAAATTTGTTTTGGCGTTTTCTAAATAATTCAATTGAAAATATATATATATATTTTCCAAAATTAACCGAGTTTGTAGACACATTTGACGTTTAATTTCGATCATTCTTTGTTTTTAAATTCAATATAAAAGTGTAAAATATAGAACCGAGATACTTGATCATGTGCTTCTACGTCGTCATGACGTCGGTATTTTATATTGAATTTCAAATGCTTTGAGTTTAAAAATATTGACTTTATTCAATGTATTTTGGAATTATTGGAATAAGAATATCAAACTCTATGTGTAAACAAAACAAAAAAAAATCAACCTTTAACTATAGAACGTATAAAGTTATTTAAAAAAAAACATTTCAAACTCGTGACACCGACGCACGACCTCTCGCTCCAGCGTCCGACCTTTGCCTTGTTTAACATATTAAAGGTATGTTTTGATTCTTGTGTTGGTGAAGATTGAAAGCAGCCTTTCTCCTCTTGCCTTGTCTTAACGCTTTAACGTAACCAAACAGGAGATCTAACAACCAAACGCGTCACGAGAGGTGAGACGACCACCGTCGGTCCAGCTTTAGTGTCCTTGATTAGTAAGTGAATGGCTGCGTAACTCATGCTTTAACCACGAGCGACTCCTCACGTGTGTTTGGTGGAAAATATGTTGTCCAGTGTCTCATGTTCAGATACAATTTCCTCTTTTAACTGTTTTTTTTTATCCTTTTTTTTTCCGTTCGTGTAGGAAGATTCCCGCCCTTTTTATTTATTACAATGACCCATGTACACATGCTTATGAAATTAAGATTTGATACACGATATCAATTTATTTATGTAACTAAATCACTGTTTTATAATCTTGTTAATGAGTCGACAATTGATTTTTCTTTTTCTTTTCTTTTTGTTTTAATAAAAGTTAGTTTTTTTGAAATGTTCATGTTGGTCCATGTTGTTTTTCTTTTTTGGGGAACGAGTGAATTCGGGGTTCCCTCGGAGATGACGCGAGGAGCTTGGTCGTTCCGGGAGAGACTCGGAGGTAGAACCGCTGGTCCTCCTCGTTGAGGTGTTTTTAGGGGGGAGTCCTCGGTGCAGAGCCGGGACACGTTGAAGAAACTATGTCTTGGAATGTGTAGTTATTCCCCCCCGTTTGCCACTCATTGGTATGAGCCTGTATGGAAGTGACAAACTCCAGCTTCTCCTGAAATAGTTTGTGATGGGATTAGGAACCGGAGAAGGTAATGTTGGTGAAGAAGTTGAGAGACAATGAGGGACAAAGAGGTCCAGGTGGTGACCAGGAGTAAAGGCTGACGAGGACGTCTTCTGCAGAGGCTCAGCACCAAGAGGTGTTGGGCAGAGACTAGACGGGCATTGGATGAGGAGACCCTGCCATGCGCTGATTGAGTAGTTAAGAAGCACCTTGTGGTCTCTGAAGATGGCTGAGGAAGAGAACGGAGGCGAGGCAGTGGTGCAAGGGCAGCAGGGATGCTGGACGACCTGGTAGGTTGTGGGTTAGGGTGGTAAGCATGGCAGGTTATGGCAAAGCTTGACTCAACTTCCTTCTCAGGGTAACATGCTAACTTCTGACCCCCGAAACCTTCAATAGTACCTGGGAACAGACCTGCAAGCTCTTGTGGGATCATCAGTGCGTCCCAACGACAGACTATCTCAGGGTCGGTAGAGACGGCGGCATTACAAGTTGCTGAGGAAACTGGCAGAGTTGGTGGAGAAGAAAAGGAAAGAGCGAAGCAATGGGATCCAGCCCGGTATACAACGGTGGACCCTGTTCCCAAGGGAGGGAGTAGCAGTCCGTCAGTGAAGGTTCTCATTCATCCAGGTCATAGTTATCCAAGTGGTTCAAAGACAAGTCAAAGTCTTCCCAGAACTCAGTCCAGTTGATTCGCCTTCGAACCACTTGGGTGTCAGTAGCAGTCCAGCACCTCTCTGTGGCCAGTGAAGAACGGAGGTAGACTTGGATTTGAGGAGTGACAAAGGCAGGGAAGTCTGCAGTGCTGACCGTGCCATGGGAGGAGGGGATGGATGGAGCATATAAAAGGTAGAAGGAACAATACAATGAGCTACTTGCAGAATGTAGGGGAGAACGGTTGGAGCACAGGACTCTTCCCTGAGGAGGTGGGCACTAGGGGCTTTATGGGAGGCTCATCGACTCGCCTTCTAAGAGGTCCAGGGCTGAGGAACAAGGAGCTACACAAAGCCAGCAAGAAGATGGCTGTGGCAGCCGTGCGGGGCTCGGGGAGCTGAGGGGGGTCACTGGGAGCAGTGGTCACGAGCTAATGGCTCCGAAGCTAACCTGAGGTGCAGCAGGTCTAGGAGCAAACAGGCAAGAACATCTACCTGTGACCTTTCGTAGAGCCTGGAACTACAGATAACCCTGGGGATGCTCGTTTATGTGTTTTATGATCTATATTGTATATATAATCTTTGGTGAAACCATCTCTTCAGTCAGATTTCTTTCTTCTTCACTTTTTGAGAATGTTTATTTTTTTTTTTTTTTAATTTTCTCGTTAATTTAAAGATGTCTTGGGGAGATGGAGCCAAGAATCTCAGACACAGGTGGAGGTTCCACTGCACAGGTTCTATATCAGTGAGAACATGTTGACAGACGACAACATCCACATTATAGTCATCGATGGAATGATGAGGGATCGTTCGAGGACAGTGATGATCAAAGAACATCCTCATGTCTCTGGAATAACAACCACAAGAGGAGGCTGTAGGAAGATCCTTGAATGAATCTGCAGTTTCCTGTCGTACTCCTGCCCCCGACGTCGTCACCGTCGCTCGACCCAATCGGAGGCCGTGACGTGCCGAGGGTGTCAGATGGTCCAGATCTCCATCAGGCTGTCAGGAACATGCAGAGCAGGGATCGTCTGGTCTTCACACTGTCACCCGCAGGAACGCGAGACGTATCAATTGATATTCCCGAGGTCCTGGTGGAGCCGCGGCGACTTGTTTACACTGACAGCGGCGCCACAGGACGACTAAATCATCGCATGTCCTCTGTCAGGTGTGTGTGGACGCCTTGTTTGCATGTGTGTCGCGGGGGCCTTGGGGGAGCGCGCGGGAACAGGTGGTACCTCCAGACTACAGGAGCTCCTGACAGCAGCGAGGGTCCCCAGACTCCCAGCCCCTCATTAAACATTGACACAAAAACACTGCGACTGTCTGTGTGTGAACAGTAATGAAGCGCACACCGCTACACAGGTATACACACACACACACACTCAGGCTCTGGCTCAGCACGGGGGGCCCTCCGTCCGCCGGTGTGCGGCTACGCATCTGTGCGAGCTCATTAACGAGCACGTTTGTCCGCGGAGGTGTCGAGACATTTGTCAGGTTTAGCGGCAAACACAGGCGTCTGGAGTCAGAGGCCACAGAACGACCGTCCGTCCGTGATGTGATGGACGCCTGCCTGCGAGACCAGAGTGTGTGTCGGAGCTTCACCTGTTCGAGTGTGTGTGTGTGTGTGTGTGTGTGTGACCTGCACTCCAGTCCCTGCTCCAGTTGGTAATGACGTCCCCTGGGTGCCGACTGGTACAGCAGCCTCCTCCGGCCTGTCTCACTGTATCCTTCTAATGACATCATGATCACACGCTGCTCCCTTTCATGTCAAAAGCCCTCGTCCTCCTCCCCCCCGCCTCCCCCTCGCCTCCCCCCTCGCCTCCCCCTCGCCGCCCCCCCCACACATCAAGGCCCTGACATTCACTCGCACAAATGTCAATCTATTATATCGGAAACTTTCGGCAACAGAAAAGCAGCTTTCAAGTGGATTCTCGGAGAAACTCTCACAGCGAGTGTGTTCGTGCGGCTGAACATAAGTCCTGCTGAATGTCAGAGACCAAGAAGGATCCGTTCGTTCTCTCAAAACAGACTTTTTTTTCAGATTGTCCTCGAATGCAACACAATCCTTAACGCGTTAAGAGTCAACAGTTAATCGTGTGTGTGTGAGCCGAGAGCCCGTAGAGAAAACACGTTTAAATCAGCGAAGGATTGAATTTACCTTTGAATTTTTGTATTGAAATGTATTTTTTTTAAGCATTCAATTGAATTTACATCCAATCATGATCTTCGATCCAGTAGTTCTGTGCTCTGTTGGTTCTGTCTGGTGACTCTATTATACCAACAGTAATACATTGAATTTAAAGCACTATGAATTAAAAACATATTGAATTTAGAAAATGTGTTTAATTAATTATTGCATTTAGAATATCAAATCTATGAGTTAATACTTTTTTTTAACTCATTTATAAAAATAAAAAACAACAACAACTTCTAATGAAAGACATAAATATGTCTTTCATTAGAAGTTGTTTAATTTTTCTTTAATTATTAAATGCCAAAAAAAAAAAATTCAATATATAGATTGTTTTTAAACATTTAAAATATTTAACTCAATATTTCGATGTCACTTCCATCGATCAGTTTACCGTTAAAACGTCCGACTTGAGCTCGACGTTCACAGCGTCATGTGAGGTCAAAGGTCATCCTCGTATCCATTCACAGATGAATCGATGATGTTGACCCGAATCAAAAATTATTGTCACCTCCGTGCCGACAGGGAGCGCTAACCACTAGCTAGCTAACCTGCTAGTGGTTAGCTAGCTGGCAGAGAATATTCATTCATTTTCTAAGCCACTAAATCCCTTGTGGGGTTCGTGGGGGGGGCTGGGGTCTATCTCACACCATTCACACACACTCATACCTAAGTTCTTAATCAACCTCTGTATGTTTTTGGACTGTGGGAGGAAACCGGAGTGCCCGGAGTAAACCCACACAACACAGAGAGAACATACTAACTACACACAGAAAGGTCATGAGTCGACTCCCGTATAGAAACCAATGACTCGTCAAAATAAAGAGATACAGAATCAACACAAAGGGAGTCATGTCTCTGTTTTCTTTCTTTCATTAATAAGATTTAATGTAAATATAATTACACATGTTTCTCCATCTTTGTATGAAACTATCAAACACAGATCACTTTGTTTACGGCGACAAAATGCCTGAGTCGTCTTTTATCTTCTCAGATTTATACACATGGAAGAATAAACACATGGAAAAATCGCAAGATGGGTTGAAAGTTGGATCCAGTAGATCTTTGCTCTGTTGGTTTAGTCTGACGTTATTATAGCAACGTTGAATTGAAAAGACTATGAATTGAAAATATTGAATTTAGACTTTTTATTTTTGAATAATTGGAATTAAAATATCAAACTCTATGTGTTAAAAAAATGCTCTTGACTCTTCGACTCCTCGCGGTGAAAATGTGCGAGTGAACGTTCCGGACGTCGACACGTTTCCCGGAGACTCTGCCGGATCCGATTGGTATTCCGAGCCCGGCTGGCGCTCAACCGTCCGGGGCCTCTTGTGCTCGCGCCGAGCTTGATATCATTAGAGCGCCGTGAAGAGGATCATAGCATGTGTTCGCCCGCAGCATCCGCTCGGCAGCTACAGGGACGTCTTCCTGCAGAAGGCCGTCGGAGTTTGATCCGACCCCCCCGCCCACCACCGACCCCCCCACCGGCCCCCAGGCATCTGATTAAATGCTAATTAAAGCCGTTAGCGGCGCTATCACCGCCGCTAACTCCTCTCCCTCTCCCTCTGTCACGGAGATTAATGCCCCTCGTTCATCATCCCAACCTCGGCCCCCGAGTACCTGCAGACCCCTGATCAAGTCATCGCCCCCCTAAACCCCCCCCCCCCCTCCGGGCTGAAGACGGACGAGGGGGGTTTAAATTTTAATTTGAAAATTGCCCTCAATTACTTGTGCGCGACCACTTGCCGGAGCCGGAGTGGGGGGGCCGGGGGTCGCGGCGGCGGGGTCAGCGTCCGCGATGAGCGATAAGGGGACATTAATAAGAAAGAGGTTCATTGAAGACGAGGAGCGGCGCCTCATTATTTAACTCCCCCAGCTTTATTTAAAGGACTTTATTTAAGGAGAGTTAATGTGTCCTGGAGGACGGACGGTTACGGCGCCTGACGGCGAGAGAAAGTTGTGCTCGTAACTTAGACGCTGAGCACACACTGTAGCTTTTTTTCTTCTTCTTCTTTTTCTACCTCTTCCTCACTCGTTTCCAGGCAGAAGCACAACGAGCCTCGGAGGAGCATAAAATGTTAGTGGAAAGTTACACACATCATTTAATTTTATTCCTTCTCCATTCCTGGCCCACAAATGTTTGATGGCTTCCAATATGTGTGATCATTACAAGCTATCGGCCCAGGATTTTCTTTTACGGTTATGATTTCACCAAATCACAAACAAACAGGATGTTGACATGACTCGGGGAAGGGGTTCGGCCCCGTGTGCGACCCCGGGGCCACATCGCGTTCTTAACGGTCCCGGAGCCGGAACGAGAGTCGATGGCGTGAATATACACGTTATTTTTATCTGCCTTTTAAACTGTGGCTGACCTCGACAGCTTCACACCTTTTTAATACGTTTCCTTCATTTTCTTTTCCCTCGTGTTCAACTTTCATCTCGTAAGAACCTAAACTACCTTTTAAAATCTTATTGAATTCTATTCATGGAAGATTAAATATACATCAAAATTACTTTCTAAAAAGTGAATCACCGAAAAACTCTATCTTTATTTTCCTACGATATTTTTTCAATGTAATGTATTTTGTCATGGAGGCGTGAAATATTTATGTATTTCTTACTTTATAACCGGCAGCATGTGCTAGCTGTTAGCACTGTTGAGCTAACAGAAAGGATGAGCTAGCTTTTAGCACTGTTGTGCTAACTGGCAGCATGTGCTAGCTGTTAGCACTGTTGAGCTAACAGGCCAGATATGCTAGCTTTAAGCACATTTTAGGTAACAGGTAGGTTGTATTAGCTGTTAGCACTGTTGAGCCAACAGGCAGATTGCAATAGCTGTTATCACTGTAAGGCTAACAAACATGACGTGCTAACTTCTAGCACTGTTGAGGTAACACACAGGATGTGCTAGCTGTTAGCACTGTTGAGCTAACAGGCAGGATGCGCTAGGTGTTAGCACTTTTGAGCTAACAGGCGGATGTGCTAGCTGTTTGCACTGTTGAGCTAACAGGCAGGATGCGCTAGCTGTTAGCACTGTTGAGCTAACAGGCAGGATGCGCTAGCTGTTAGCACTGTTGAGCTAACAGGCTGGATGTGCTAGCTGTTAGCACTGTTGAGCTAACAGGCAGGATGCGCTAGCTGTTAGCACTGTTGAGATAACAGGCCGGATGTGCTAGCTGTTTGCACTGTTGAGCTAAAAGGCTGGATGTGCTAGCTGTTTGCACTGTTGAGCTAACAGGCAGGATGTGCTAGCTGTTTGCACTGTTGAGCTAACAGGCAGGATGCGCTAGCTGTTAGCACTGTTGAGCTAACAGGCCGGATGTGCTAGCTTTTACCACTGTTTAGCTAGAAGGCAGGATGTGCTATCTGTTTGCACTGTTGAGCTAACAGGCAGGATGTGCTAGCTGTTTGCACTGTTGAGCTAACAGGCAAGATGTGCTAGCTGTTAGCACTGTTGAGCTAACAGGCCGGATGTGCTAGCTGTTTGCACTGTTGAGCTAACAGGCAGGATGCGCTAGCTGTAAGCACTGTTGAGCTAACAGGCCTGATGTGCTAGCTGTTAACACTGTTGAGCTAACAGGCAGGATGGGCTAGCTGTTTGCACTGTTGAGCTAACAGGCAGCAATGCGCTAGCTGTTATCACAGCAAGGCTAACAAACATGATGTGCTAGCTTCTAGCACTGTTGAGCTAACAGGCAGGATGCGCTAGCTGTTAGCACTGTGGAGCTAAGAGGCTGGATGTGCTAGCTTTTAGCACATTTTAGGTAGCAGGTAGATTGTTTTAGCTGTTAGTACCGTTGAGCTAATAGGCGGCATATGCTAGTTGTTAGCTTAGACTCTTGTTTGCCACATCATTATTTAAAAACCATCTGCCATCGTACGCGCGACACAAGCGCTTCTAGTCGTCACATCTTCAGATTATTTGTCAATATGTTTGGCTGGTGTCGTCCATCACGAGCCAAACATATTGTCACGTTCACCGTCTTTGTCCTTCGTCTGCTTGGCTCCGACATCGCGCCGTATTTACCGCCGCGGCCTCTGCCAGAGCGCCAGCGCCGGATCATGATTCCAGGTAATGTGACATTTAATGGCGAGCCCATGTGCAGCGAGGCGGCGCCGGCGAGAGAGAAAACACAACCTCCATCACGCCGACGGCCTCCCGTGAAAGAAACGAAACGTCGCGAACGTTCCTTCGGCGTCTGATTAAAAGTCTAAATGAGCAACAGCATGACGTCTCTCGCTCTCTCTCCCTCCGTTCGTCTCCGGCAGCATCAGTCCGGCGCTCGGGAACAAAGGAAGAGGGAGGAAAGAAAGAGGGATGGAGCGACAGGAAGAGCAGAGAATGAGAGCATATATCAAGGCCGCTCCGGCTGACATTTGTGGAGCCTTCGATGAATATCAATACGAAGCCACGCAGCGAAGTCCTCGCGCCGCCGCCGCCGCTCCCTCGCTCGCGCTCATGCTCGCCAGGATCTGTTCCAGTCGATGTAATGGCCGATCGTCTCTTCCTCGCTGCTGAGCGAACGACACACCGAGTGCGACCGACAAAGCGTGGATCGAGAGCTTCCTGGACCGTCGTTCTGTTTTCACGCCGCTGCTCCAGAAATGGCGTCAAAGGGATGCAAATCTTCTTCCTCCCCCCGCGCCTGCGAACATGGATCGCCTCGGGCCGAGTCCCGGGCCTTTCCATATGCAGAACCGGTGACAGGAGTTATGCGGCGTTCATGAAACAATCGCTTCCTAACAAGCGTCCGTCTCACCGGGCGAGAGACGCCGCCTCCCTCTCTTTCTGTCATACTTCATATGTGTTGACAAACACAGTTCAGGAGGAAACATGTCTTTAAAAGTATCTTCTCCGGTTCCTTTGAGCAAAAACTGTGTCTCTATGGCATGAAGTAGAATATGATACTTTTTAAACTATAACACTATATTTAAATACAACAATGTTTGGAGGATGACGTGGAAAGAAGAGGTAGAAAGATGAAAATATGAGAAGAAAAGATGGAAATATAAGATAGAAAGATGGAAAGATGAGATAAAAGAGGAGATAGAAGAATCAAAGGATGAGATGGAAAGATGAAATAGAAAGATGGAAGGATGAGATGGAAATATAAGATGGAAAGAAAGAATAGAAAGATGGAAAGATAAAATGGAATAGAAAGATGAAATAGAAAGATGGAAAGATGAAATAGAAAGATAGAAAGATGAAATAGAAAGATAGAAAGATGAAATAGAAAGATGAAAAGATGACATGGAAAGATGTAAAGATGAAATAGAAAGATGAAAAGATGACATGGAAAGATGAAATAGAAAGATAGAAAGATGAAATAGAAACATAGAAAGATAGAAAGATGAAATGGAAAGATAGAAAGATGAAATAGAAAGATAGAAAGATGAGATGGAAAGGTAAGATGGAAAGATAAGATGGAAAGATGAAATAGAAAGATAGAAAGATTACATGGAAAGATGAAATAGAAAGATAGAAAGATGGAAAGATGAAATGGAAAGATAAGATGGAAAGATGAAATAGAAAGATAAAAAGATTAAATAGAAAGATAGAAAGATGAAATATAAAGATGAAAAGATGAAAAAAAAAAAAAGTTTCAGTTTATCTCTCGAGCAGGGGTTAGTGACAGGTTAGCATAACCACTAGTTTACTATTCAAGTTAGCTTCTCAGGTAAGCATAACTGCTAGCATACAGTAAAGGATAGCATAACTGCTAGCATACAGTAACGGTTAGCTTCTCAGGTAAGCATAACTGATAGCATACAGTAAAGATAGCATAACTGCTAGCATACAGTAAAGGCTAGCTTCTCAGGTAAGCATAACTGATAGCATACAGTAAAGGATAGCATAACTGCTAGCATACAGTAAAGGCTAGCTTCTCAGGATAGCATAACTGCTAGCATACAGTAAAGGATAGCATAACTGATAGCATACAGTAAAGGATAGCATAACTGCTAGCATACAGTAAAGGCTAGCTTCTCAGGATAGCATAACTGATAGCATACAGTAAAGGATAGCATAACTGCTAGCATACAGTAAAGGCTAGCTTCTCAGGTAAGCATAACTGATAGCATACAGTAAAGGATAGCATAACTGCTAGCATACAGTAAAGGCTAGCTTCTCAGGATAGCATAACTGCTAGCATACAGTAAAGGTTAGCTTCTCAGGTAAGCATAACTAATAGCATACAGTAAAGGATAGCATAACTGCTAGCATACAGTAAAGGTTAGCTTCTCAGGTTTGCTTAACTGATAGCATACAGTAAAGGATAGCATAACTGCTAGCATACAGTAAAGGCTAGCTTCTCAGGATAGCATAACTGCTAGCATGCAGTAAAGGCTAGCTTCTCAGGTAAGCATAACTGATAGCATACAGTAAAGGATAGCATAACTGCTAGCATACAGTAAAGGCTAGCTTCTCAGGATAGCATAACTGCTAGCATACAGTAAAGGTTAGCTTCTCAGGTAAGCATAACTGATAGCATACAGTAAAGGATAGCATAACTGCTAGCATACAGTAAAGGTTAGCTTCTCAGGATAGCATAACTGCTAGCATACAGTAAAGGTTAGCTTCTCAGGTAAGCATAACTGATAGCATACAGTAAAGGATAGCATAACTGCTAGCATACAGTAAAGGTTAGCTTCTCAGGATAGCATAACTGCTAGCATACAGTGAAGGTTAGCTTCTCAGTTTAGCATAACTTCTAACATACAGTAAAGGTTATCTTCTCATGTTAGCATAACTGCTAGCATACAGTAAATGTTACCACGATCTTGCTTCATTCGTACCTTCATCACTTCTAAGTCTAATATTGATTCTGTTTCCACTGTGTTTGTGACCTTCATGTCTCGACCTTCAATCAAGATTTCTTCTCTGAAGCTCACACTTGACGAATTGTTCCTGATGTTTTCTCAACGTCTGCGCAGAATGTTGCTGACCTGGTGACCTCTGACCCTCATCGTCCTGCAGATATGACGTTACTTCCTGCTCACGTCTGCA
>NC_141818.1:51190213-51242713 GCF_982586985.1 Callionymus lyra | reverse complement strand
GAATACTTCGTAATACTTCACTCGACAATACTACAAATATATCCTTGTTACTACAGTATCACAACACCAGAGTCAAGTACTGGACAATACTACACATATATCCTTGTTACTACACTATCACAACACCAGAGTCAAGTACTGGACAATACTACACATATATCCTTGTTACTACACTATCACAACACCAGAGTCAAGTACTGGACAATACTACACATATATACTTGTTACTACACTATCACAACACCAGAGTCAAGTACTCAACAATATTACACATATATACTTGTTACTACACTATCACAACACCAGAGTCAAGTACTGGACAATACTACACATTTATACTTGTTACTACACTATCACAACACCAGAGTCAAGTACTCAACAATATTACACATATATACTTGTTACTACACTATCACAACACCAGAGTCAAGTACTCAACAATATTACACATATATACTTGTTACTACACTATCACTATATATCGTATCCTTGTATCGTGACACGTATCAACACACTCTTGACAATACACACATATAATACTCTCACAGACATGTCTTCACTATGTACAATCACATATCAACACACTTTTGAAAGTGACGACACTCGTCAAAGTGACGACAATATCTGTTGTTTTGTTCGACTCTTGATGATGAGCTCAGATGTTGTTCAGACTTTATCGAAGCTTCATAGACTCTCAGACTTTCTGCTCCATCAATCTGCTCACTTGTCCTGTATCATGAGCCCAGTGTAAGTACAGACTCAGCAGGGGCTTGAAGACACACACACACACACACACACACACACACACACACACACACACACACACACACGAGGAGTCAGGGAGCAGTAACAGGGCTATTAGGACTCCCAGGGACCCGATCGATCTCATTGATCCTCTCCTGCCTCGACTCGTCCAGACAAGCGTGAGCTTTATACGAGTCTTCAGGACGTGTGGCAGCACTTGATGCTCACAGAAACTTGAGCTTCTCAGCCTCAGCTCTGAGTCTTGTTATATGCAGGTTTCTGCCGCAGTTTTGCCCCATCACACGCATTCACGACATTCTTCCTGATCCAATAAATCATCAAAATGAATGATGTGCTTCATGATTATGATTATGTTGCTGCCTTGTTTACAGTATGACAAACAATAAATTACATTATTATTAATAAAAATAGTATAAACAGAATATAAAATAAAATAAAAAGTAGGAAAATCACTACATGGATAAATAACTGTTGAAATGATGAAATACAGAAATAAATAAACACACAGATGTACAAATGTTAACACATATAGACTTATAAATGTATAAGTACAAAAAAAGTACAGTTCTTTTTTTTAATTCATGCATTTATGTATTTATGATGATGTCATTTATTAAATACACATTTGATTAAACATACAGAACGCATGTCTTTTTTTTAAAGACATACAAATAAAGAACAACAATAATAATTAATACTCATAATTAATAATAAATTAATTTATATTGATTATAATAAAACAGCTGAAGGAGCTCTACTATAAATCCCTGCAGATATTATTTTCATCTAAACCAGAATAGTTTAAATATTAATTATTAACTGCATAAAAGGCTTTTAATAGATCGATACATTTCCTATTTGTTCAGGCTTTTCCTTGAATTTCTCGAACTCCTGTGTTGTTCTCAGTATTATCTTGATCTTTAAAGTATGTACTTTTTTGAGTATTGTTTTGATTGTTTAAGCGCTTTGTGACCCTGGTCTCAAAAAGCGCTGTATAAATAAATATTACTTACTTACTTACTTACATAAACTGTAAACAAACTTCTGCATTAACTTTATACTTGAAATGACGTCACTACTGATGACGTAGCACAACGACAGTCTTTGTATTTACAAGAAAACAAAGAAAACAAACGCAGTGATCAATGCTTGTCCTCCAAATGTAGAAAAAATCGGGGTTTCTTGGATCGATTTCACACAACCTGAGGATCCTCCATATTTATCGTCAAAACCCACCGAGGAAATCCGGTGCAATGTCGACCCCTCTGGAGCAACATCGGTACTGCAGCCACCTGAAGAAAAAGTGTATCATTTTGATTTTATCACACAAAGTGTGTGTGTGTGTGTCGCGTAGGGGGTTGTGTAGTACTGAACGTGCAGCGTGATGTGTATTGATGACACAGGAAGTGACGAGTCCTCATCAGAGTCCAGTTGATTAATAACCTTCACACCTTCACTCACCTTTAATGGCTTCTCTGTCTATTATTATCACTCAATAATGAGGTCTAAAAGAAGGTTAGAGATGGTGTGAGTCCGTGTGTGCCTGCGTGTGTTTGTGTGTCAGAAAAGACACACACCTGTGAGACGGTGATCGACACCATGCGTTCAAAAACACCCAAAATACAAAGTTTTATATTATGATCATAAATATTCATATATGACTAGATATAACAATATATCTAGTTCATATTATTTAATCACATGGTGTTGTTGTGTCGATAATACAGACGCGATTAAATAAAACTTTAAAATGTTAATTGTTCTATTACAGCCTTTATTTTGAAACGCTCGATTGAAGAATTGAACTTCCGGTAGAATGTCCGCGTTATATAGACGCAGATTTTTCGTTAAATGCATTAAATATATATTTTCACAAAGTTTATCAATCGAAAAAAAAGGTTAATTAATTTTATTTGTATTATTTATTATAAATGCGATGAAAACATGTGTTGAAGGAGATCGTTGGGTTGGTTACGTTGAAGCTAATATGATGAAACGTTAAACTTGTTGTTTTTTTTAAACAATTTTAAACTTTATATCTCGTGAATGTCTTGAGTGTGTTTGAGGGATTTAAACAATATTCACGTTGTGTGTTTGAAAAGCGTGAAACATTGTTTTTTAAGTGTGTTTGCAAGAGTTAGCTGTTGTTGCTAGCTTTGGTTGTTGCGTCAGTTGATTTATTTTAACTCAAATATCGTGTTTTTAAAGTAGTTTGTCATGTTTAAACATCAACAGAGTATTTTAAACGACGTTTACATTAAATATCTTGAGTTATTTATGAGTTATTTAACACCATGCGTTGTATTTATGAAGATTTAATTTAAGTTAATGAAGGAATGTTCGTCATTTATTTATAAATAGTAGAAGAAGAAGAAGCTGTCGCGTCATTTCCTGTTAGTGTGTAGCAGCAGAGTTTGATTTGAGACATCTGTGGAGAATTAGTTACTAGTTAGTACGTACACTATCCTGATGATACTAACCAGTGCACTAAGAGAAGTATGAGATTTCAGACACAGCATCAGTTTGAGTGACAGCTGTCTCGTCCAGTTCCTTTTTCCAATTATCAAACGTGTTGAACTCGATGATGATTTTTAATTTCCCTCATTAATCAACAGAACTATCTTGAAATGAGGTGGAGGAGAAGATTCATCATTTTTCCCTCCATCATCCATCCTTCAGGATGTGACCGCGAAGGATGGAGAGGAAGCTGCAGCCGCGGTGAGTAATAAGTTCAACGTTCAGTTCAACGTTAAAGTCGACTCGGACTCGTCCGACTCCTGGTGTTGCTGCACATTTGTTGTGGTCGTCGCTTGATTGACAGGCGCGAAAACTCGACGCGTCGAACTGGTGGTCGCGGCCGACGTGAAGCGAAGTGAAGACGAGATACGATCGAGATTCTAAAACTAACGTTAAGATTTATCGATCGGTTCTGACCGTGTGTCTCGGTCCATTCAAAGAACCTTCAAGAACCGGTTGAGTCGAAGAAAACATGTGGTTGAAGGTCACGATCACGACCTGTCGGTTCCATCAGACATTGAAGTTAACACCAATAAATACAGAAAAATAAAATGTATATCAAATAATAAATTGTTTTTATTTCATGTTTATTTCTTAAAACCAAATATATGAATAAATACAGTTTATGTTTATCAGTTTATCATATTTTTTATGGTTTATATTTAAATAAAGTGTGTATAAAATGAAATCCGAGTATGACTGAGGACGAGAGGATACAGTGGACTCCGGCAGTTTGTATAAGATAATTGATACATTGAACATCAAAACATAAAAGGAAATATTAAAAGCAGACTTTGATTTAGGGGAGTTACTAAATATCGATACACTTAAATATAGCAATATTTCTTTCACTTTACTTTATCCATATTCAGCAGAACTGTATTGAGTATTGGGTTAATGTGGCAACAAAGTGAGTATTTAATGATTTTTTCATTAATAAATAACATGTTAACATTTACAGCGTTTTTCATTTTCGTTTTGCAATTAAACTTCCGGCCTCTAGATTTATCACTATATATATATACTATAAACACACTCTTGACAATATACACATGTAACACTCACACACACGTCTTCTCTATCTACAAATGAAGCCAAGATTTTATTTTTTAATATATATATAGTTTGTTTTCATGTTTTAACAAGAAGGATGTGTCTCGTCTGCAGTTGATTCAGAACTCTGCAGCCAGAATTCTGACCCGCTCAAGTAGGAGAACTCACATTTCTCCGATCCTTAAAACTCTTCACTGGCTTCCAGTTTCTTTCAGGATCAACTTTAAAATTCTGGTTCTTACTTTCAGAACCTATTCATGGTCAGGCTCCTCCTTACATCACTGATCTGATCCAGCCTTACACCCCAGCTCGGGCTCTGAGGTCTGTGGATCAGAATCTACTTATGGTTCCACGCACACGGCTCAGGACCAGAGGAGAGAAATCTTTTCAGGCTGTTGCTCCTAAGCTTTGGAACGATCTTCTCTCT
Organism: Callionymus lyra; assembly: GCF_982586985.1. Classification (NCBI taxonomy): domain Eukaryota; kingdom Metazoa; phylum Chordata; class Actinopteri; order Syngnathiformes; family Callionymidae; genus Callionymus; species Callionymus lyra. The sequence continues at coordinate 51,237,951 of NC_141818.1, read as the reverse complement.
CTTTGCGCTTGATGATCTACTGACTCCTTTAAGAAACATCTTAAGACGTTTCTATTTGTTCAGGCTTTTCCTTGAATTTCTCGAACTCCTGTGTTGTTCTCAGTATTATCTTGATCTTTAAAGTATGTACTTTTTTGAGTATTGTTTTGATTGTCTAAGCGCTTTGTGACCCTGGTCTCGAAAAGCGCTATACAAATAAATATTACTTACTTACTTACTTACTTATATATATATAAATATATATAAATATTTATTTATTTTATATAAATAAATCAATCAATTGGTGGTACTCATATTTATGCTCTAGGAGTTTAAATAAATAATCTTTTTGTTTTGTCGTAACGTTTGTAAACACGTCAAGTTGAACGTGTGATTGCAGCAGATATAAAACAACAAGATTTAAAACAACAACAACAAAGATTTGATCATGTGTTTAAAACACAGTCTGTCGGTTTATAAGGAATGTTTTGGAAGTGTCTTTCAAACATTGACGTTTATTTGAGCTCAGTAACAACTGTTTTGACTGTTGCACGACTGCTATAAAAGTTTATGTGAATAATGTCATGAATATACGAGTGAAAGTTAATCAATGAACATTGTTTTTGTGAACATTCTTTTTATTTGAGGCGTAGTTTTGACTTCAAGTTTTGTTGTTTTAAATCTTTTTGTGGATCAAATCTATTGACAGCTGAAGACAAAACTTACATTCTTAACTCCAGAGAGTCAATAAGAAAAACAATGTTTGATTATAGTTGAAAATTGTTTGATTATAGTTGAAAATTGTTTGATTATAGTTGAAAATTGTTTGATTATAGTTGAAAATTGTTTGATTATAGTTGAAAATTGTTTGTTTATAGTAGAAAATTGTTTGTTTATAGTTGAAAATAGTTTGATTATAGTTGAAAATTGTTTGATTATAGTTGAAAATTGTTTGATTATAGTTGAAAATTGTTGGATTATAGTTGAAAATTGTTGGATTATAGTTGAAAATTGTTTGATTATAGTTGAAAATTGTTTGATTATAGTTGAAAATTGTTTGTTTATAGTTGAAAATTGTTTGTTTATAGTTGAAAATTGTTTGATTATAGTTGAAAATAGTTTGATTATAGTTGAAAATTGTTAGATTATAGTTGAAAATTGTTGATTATAGTTGAAATTATTTGATTATAGTTGAAAATTGTTTGATTATAGTTGAAAATTGTTTGATTATAGTTGAAAATTGTTTGATTATAGTTGAAAATTGTTGATTATAGTTGAAATTATTTGATTATAGTTGAAAATTGTTTGATCATAGTTGAAAATTGTTTGATTATAGTAGAAAATTGTTTGATTATAGTTGAAAATTGTTGATTATAATTGAAAATTGTTGGATTATAATCAAAAATTGTTTGATTAGAGTCGAAAATTGTTTGATTATAGTTGAAAATTGTTGGATTATAATCGAAAATTGTTTGATTATAGTCGAAAATTGTTTGATTATAGTCGAAAATTGTTTGATTATTGTTGAAAATTGTTTGATTACTGATGATAAAATTCAATTTCCTACATTTATACTTAAGATTCTCACAGAAATATGTAAACTTGTGTTTCTTTGTAACTTCCTGCCTGTTGAAGTGTTAATATTCAACCGAGGAGGAGGAACATCCGATCTGTTCCCTCCTGGGAAAGAAAACACAAGTGCTTGTGACTCCAGCGTGAAGATTTTAAATGACTGCAGGATCAACATCACAGTGATTTGATTGACAGCAGGATCGACGTCAGAGTGATTTGATTGACAGCAGTGAGGCGATGATGACGAGTGTGAGGAAGCAGCTGTGGAGTGTCGTCCGTTGGATCGTCCCGGTCGTGGGGTTCACTCTGACCTGTGTGGGGGCGTACCTGGTGTCCCTGCAGATGAACTTCCTGCTCACCTGGAGCGTCTCTCTCGCGTACTTCCTCATCATCCTGGGGTTCCTGGTGATCCTGGCCGGGGTCTTCTGGACCCTGTGCACCAGCATGACCAGCAAGGTCTACCAGAGAAGAAGACAACAGCCACGAGTGCAGATCTTCACCACAGAGACGTACGTTTGAGCTTCATTTGAAATATATGTAAAAATCAAGAGTTCATTATTTAAAAAAAATATGTAAAAAACAAGAGTTCATTCTTTTTTTAAATGTATGTTAAAAATCAAGAGTTAATTATTTTTAAAAATGTATGTCAAAATCAAGAGTTAATTATTTGGAAAATTTATGTAAAAATCAAGAGTTAATTATTATTAAAATACATATAAAAATCAAGAGTTAATTATTTTTAAAATATATGTTAAAATCAAGAGTTATTTATTTTTTTAGTACATGTTAAAAATCAAGAGTTAATAATTAAAAAAATATAGTTAAAAATCAAGAGTAAATTATTTTTAAAATATCGATAAAATTCATGAGTTAATTATTTTTCAAATATATGTAAAAATCAAGAGTTAATTATTTTTAAAATATAGATAAAATCAAGAGTTCATTTTTAAAAAAAATATATGTTAAAATCAAAAGTTAATTATTTTTAAAATAAAGCTAAAAATTAAGACTTCATTATTTTTTAAATATATGTTAAAATCAAGAGTTAATTATTTTAAAAATGTAGATAAAAATCAAGAGTTCATTATTTTAAAAATATAGTTAAAAATCAATAGTTAATTATTTTAAAATATAAAAATGTTTAACTATTAATTACTACAGTTAACTATTATTTTCATGAGAATATTTGATTGATTGATTATTTGAAGTTTATTCAGACGATGTGATCCAATTGGATGATTTTAGAAATGAATGAATGAGAAAAACTCTTAAACTTCTTAAATAACTTAATGTATTAATTCAAGTCTTTCTAACTGATCCTCAGTCTGTCAACGTGACCATCAAGTGTTTCTCCTGCAGGTCCGTCCCTCCGTCCTACGAGGAGTCTCAGAGCAGCCACTGGGGTCCAGGTCCAGAGTTCCTGGTGAGCGTGGACGGGCTGGAGATGGTTCTGGTTCTGGCTCCTCCGCTCTACGACCAGGACGGCCTGCAGGAGCCCGACTGCTCGTGGAGCTGGGAGCGCCCGCCGCGCTACAGCCAGGTGCAGAGAGAGACCAGAGAGCTGCTACCATGAAGGTCCAGAGAGAGACCAGAGAGCTGCTACCATGAAGGTCCAGAGAGAGACCAGAGAGCTGCTACCATGAAGGTCCAGGGAGAGACCAGAGAGCTGCTACCATGAAGGTCCAGAGAGAGACCAGAGAGCTGCTACCATGAAGGACGCCAGAAGATCCACCAAGTGATGGTGAACCAAGCTTCTGCTGATGCGTGGTCAGAGCTGGACATCAACTGTCAATCATAGATCAAAGCTGTGTGTAGATTTGTATGTACATGTACATGAAAGTAAAGTTTATTTTCTCTAGTTTCTTTTCGTCTCTTTCATTCCAGCTCAGACTCAATTCTTCTAATGCTCACCTTGTTGTCCTTCGCCGTTAATGGTTGTTCAGGTAATTACACTTATTTAGCAGCAAACCCCTTATTACTTCTTAACCAGTTCCCGAAGGAGACCTGCAGAGATCAATGAAGTTTTCATCTGCCTCTTATGTTGCTCTCACACAATGATTCTGTCGTTAGCTCCACGTATCCATTCATTCGTACGTGACGACAAAGATACTGCATTACTTTACTCTAGTTCTTTTCTCACCTGACACTTAAAAGTTGATTTTCATTTGTACAATATCTGTCACACATATTATTTAAAAAGAAGTACTCAAAATTAACAGCCAAACAATGTATGTACTTAGAGGAAGTATGTGTGTGTATCGTCAAGATTGTTTTGATACGTATCACAATACAAGGATACGATATATATTGATATATATAGTGATAGTATAGTATTGTAGAAAACTTGACTCTAGTGTCGTGATACTGTAGTAACAAGGATATATGTGTAGTATTGTCCAGTACTTGACTCTGGTGTTGTGATAGTGTAGTAACAAGGATATATGTTTGTAGTATTGTTGAGTACTTGACTCTGGTGTTGTGATACTGTAGTAACAAGGATATATGTGTGTAGTATTGGCAAGTACTTGACTCTGGTGTTGTGATAGTATAGTAACAAGGATATATGTTTGTAGTATTGTCGAGTACTTGACTCTGGTGTTGTGATAGTGTAGTAACAAGTATATATGTGTAATATTGTCGAGTACTTGACTCTGGTGTTGTAATAGTGTAGTAACAAGTATATATGTGTAGTATTGTCCAGTACTTGACTCTGGTGTTGTGATAGTGTAGTAACAAGAATATATGTGTAGTATTGTCGAGTACTTGACTCTGGTGTTGTGATAGTATAGTAACAAGGATATATGTTTGTAGTATTGTCGAGTACTTGACTCTGGTGTTGTGATAGTGTAGTAACAAGTATATATGTGTAATATTGTCGAGTACTTGACTCTGGTGTTGTGATAGTGTAGTAACAAGTATATATGTGTAGTATTGTCCAGTACTTGACTCTGGTGTTGTGATAGTGTAGTAACAAGAATATATGTGTAGTATTGTCCAGTACGTGACTCTGGTGTTGTGATAATGTAGTAACAAGTATACATGTGTAGTATTGTCCAGTACTTGACTCTGGTGTTGTAGTATTTACAGACCACATGACTCTTGACAAATTCGTAACTGCTTTCATTTGTTTTCAAACCAAAATATGTCCAAACATCAGCTTTAAAAGCTGCTGGACTCACTGTATCCTCTCGTCCTCAGTCATCATTCTTCCTTTAGGTGCTGACATAACGACTGCTGCCACCTAGAGGCCAAAAATGTACTGGCAACACAAAAATCAACAAACGCTGTGAATATTTTCATGTCAATTGTTTAACACTTTGTTGCCACATTAACCCAATAATGTATAAAGTGCTGTTTAACAAGTATTCTGAAAGAAGTATAGCTGTATTTAAGTGTATCTATATTTAGTTACTCCACTAATTGAAAGTCTGATTTTAATATTTTCTCTTTTATTTTTTTAACGCTCAATGTATCAATTATCTTCCTCAAACAAACATCTGTTTTAATATTATTCTTGTCCCTTATCTTATCTTAAACACTGACATCTTTACATGTCATGGTTGTTATTATTGTCGAGACCACCCTCCCGACCGTTGACCTCTGACCTCCTGGCACCGTTAAACTGTAGCAATAACCTGTAACGACAGATAATGAACAGACGATCTCGTGACGACGGCGATCGCGGTGTTTACAGCTTCCTGCTCGCCGTCTCGTGGTTTCTTATCGCAGCCAAACACCGCCGTCCGTCTCGCCGCCGCCGCTTCTCCACCTCCACCGTCTCCGGAAAGTACCGCTGAGCACCTGACTAGATCAGCGCGGCATTTAATTATGAAAAATGCCTTTAATTAAAATCTAAAAATGCCTAGAGGCAGCTCGCGGTATCTAATGCAGATTTATTGGTCCCCATTATGGCTGTCTGCTTCAATTACGGGAGGCGAGAGCTAAACACTCGGAGGGTTCTTCAGGAGGATTCATCAAACTATTGTGGCTTTCAGGTGCCACGACGAGTCGCTTACAAACGAGCGCTAATTTATAGCCGCCGCGAGAACACCGGTTATGATTGGATAACCCGAGGAAGCGCTATCATCTTTCTTAACGTCTTTTTTGGGGTCGAAAAACCATTTTTTAATATCGTGGACTTGCTGGTTTTCGTTTTCGCGGCCCCGGTTATTAAGATGTGGAAGGAAAAACAAAAATTAAATGATGGTTATGTTCATAAAAATGCGTGTCTTCAGAAACGCTGGATTAGAGGGAGAAGCAGAATACATAGTTTGTGTTTTTACTTGTTTACGGATTGTTGTTTTTCACACATGTGCTTATGATACTTGGTCTTTTTCAGACGCAATATTCACAACAACATAAATTAGAAGTTTTTATCTTCATTTTTGAGTGACCTGGTGATGAAAATAAATAGTTAAATTTGGACCAGGTACTGGTTCCGTGATACAAAAATAAAAATATCTCATTTCAGTTTTAGAGAAGGAGGTTAAACTCCCATGATGCAGTTCCACACACTGATCTAGTGACGGCTGATTGGTCGCTACGATATTCTATTTAAACTCCATGTCTAAAAGTCAACGGCGGCTGTGATTGGTCGGCTGGGCGGCAAAGCATTACGGAAGCTTTTGATGTCACTATTACTGAGAGAGTTGACGCCTCATGTGAACGTTGAGTTAGAAAGATAAAACAATGTTAACGTGAAAAAGTATTAGTTGGTCAATACTTCACACCGTAACCACGGCAACAAACGACGTTAAACAGGAGTGTGTTTCAATGAAGTCCAGGCCCAGCAGGGGATCTCAGATGCACATTTATTACACGGTAGTTTCAGCGGCTGTCGTGAGTGAAGGTGTCGACGTGAGGGCGAAGCAGGTGCTGGAGAAGAGACGACCGACGGATGAACTTCTTGTCTTTCGAAGTGTGTCTTCATGTGATGACGTTCGGGCCGCGGCGACCCGTCCGCTCGTGGATGTTGGAGAGCTTGAGCGCGATGGCGATGAGGGGTCCGAGCACCACCTGAGACCAGGACCACCAGAAGGATCAGTTTAAACAGACCACATGAGCAGGACCTGAAGGGAACGTTCAGTCTGGACGTGATTAAAGGACGAAGACTTGAGTGAAGATTGTCTCGTATCGTTGTCGTTTTAAAATACTATGATTCAGTCCCTGAGAGAGCAGAGTACCTTTCGTTAGAGTAAAGTTAGTAAGTAAAGGTTAGTAGTAAAGCGTGTGAGAAAATATTGCTGCACTTAAATATTGCAGTATCAATATTTTCCCCCGTGTTGTGTGGGTTTACTCCGGACACTCTGGTTTCCTCCCACAGTCCAAAAACATACACAGGTTGATTGAGAACTTTGGGAAATTGTCTGTAGGTATGAGTGTGTGTGTGAATGGTTGTCTGTCTTTGTGTGTCCTGAGACAGACTGGCGTCCTGTCCAGGGTGTCCCCTGCCTCTCGCCCTATGATACTGGGATGGACACCAGTCTCCCTGCGACCCCGACCCCGGGATAAAACGTTTGTCAGTGGATTATTGAATATCAATATTTCTTTTATTATTTACCATTAACATGCAAATATTCACGGCTGTATTTTAACATACAAGAGATATGTTGTTTTTATTATGTATTTATTTACCCCAAATATACTGCAAATGTATTCTCGTCAAATACGAAATAACAATTATATATATTTTTTAAAGAAAAGCGAAATATCCTTGAGATGATTGAGATAAATCCTGAAAACTAACAAAAGACAATAATTAAATCTTTCTAATAACATTTAATATTTATCTTAGTTCTTAAATAGTTTACAATTCATGTATAAAATACAAAAAATAAATGCATTTTTTAAGATTATGACTGCTGCCATCTAGAGGCCGGAGGTTTAATTGCGACAAAAAATGAACAAACATTGAAAATATTTGCATGTTAATTGTAAATAAATAATTACATTAACAACACTTATTGAATATAAATGAAAAAAAATATATATATAAGAAAATATTATATATTTTGGTGTAAACTAGTCCTCGATGTAACTTAAGAGTCGAACAAACTAGTGGTCGGACCGAGTGTTGCCTTCAGAGTTCATTCAACCAGCATGTTTCACTAGTTAATGATCCATAAAGTTAACCAGCAGGTTACATTAGTTCATGATCTGATGTGGAAACTTTGAAGCTGTGTTGTGTTGAAGTGTGAAACTAGACTCACACATGAGTTGTGTTCTTGTGAAACTAGACTCACACATGAGTTGTGTTCTTGTGAAACTAGACTCACACATGAGTTGTGTTCTTGTGAAACTAGACTCACACATGAGTTGTGTTCTTGTGAAACTAGACTCACACATGAGTTGTGTTCTTGTGAAACTAGGGTCAGACATGAGTTGTGTTCTTGTGAAACTAGACTCACACATGAGTTGTGTTCTTGTGAAACTAGGGTCAGACATGAGTTGTGTTCTTGTGAAACTAGACTCGGACATGAGTTGTGTAGATCTCAGTGTCGTCCTGACCTCGTAAATGTTGCATCACCTTCAGCACAACAAGTCCATCATTGGTTGTTAATGTTGAACTACATTCATTCATAAAGTTTCCACACAGTCATGCTGACATCGACACACAACATGACACGCTCACGTTTACACGCCGAGCACAGACACTATTATGTGTGTTTACGTCTGTGAATGTGTCTGTCTTTGTGTGCGTCTGTTTCTGCTTGTCTGCATGTGTGTGTGCCTGTGTGTGTGCCTCTCTGTAAGTGTGTGTGTGTCTGCCTGCGTGTGTGTCTGTATATAACTGTATTCTTGTGTCTCATTGTGTGTGTTTATGTGCTCACGTGCATGCATGTGGGTTTTTGCATGTTTGTTTGCATGTGTGTGTTAATGGTTGTGTGTGTGTGTTGCATATGTGTGTGTGTGTTTGTGTGTGTATGAATGCATGTGTGCTTGTGTTTGTGTTTGCATGTGTGTATTTACATGTGTGTGTTTGTGCATGTCTGCGTGTCTGTGTGTATCTGTGCGTGTGTTTATGTGTACATGTGAGAATGTGTTTGTGTGTGTGCATGTTCGTGTTTGCATGTGTGTGTGTATGCGTGTGTTTGCATGTGTGTGTGTTTGCATGTGTGTGTTTGCATGTGTGTTTGTATGCGTGTGTTTGCATGTGTGTGTGTTTGCATGTGTGTGTTTGCATGTGTGTTTGCATGTGTGTGTGTTTGCATGTGTGTGTTTGCATGTGTGTTTGTATACGTGTGTTTGCATGTGTGTGTCTTTGCATGTGTGTGTTTGCATGTGTGTTTGTATGCGTGTGTTTGCATGTGTGTGTGTTTGCATGTGTGTGTTTGCATGTGTGTTTGTATGCGTGTGTTTGCATGTGTGTGTGTTTGCATGTGTGTGTGTTTGTATGCGTGTGTTTGCATGTGTGTTTGTATGTGTGTGTGTTTGCATGTGTGGGTTTGCATGTATGTGTGCGTCTATGCGTGTGTGTGTAGAATAGCAATAACACACTAGTAGATGTGAACTTTGTCAAATGCCAGCAGGTTGTTGGTTCAGTGTCGCACACGTCAGTGACATCATGAAATAATCATGTGATCACAGAACATGTGACATTTGCAGGTGAAGTTTTCACTGCTGTTGTGAAGCTGGTCATAATGTAAACAGTTGGTCATAATGTTTTCACGAGTGCGTCTCAACGATCAATAACTTAATCGCTGAGCTGGTAGAAATGATTTCACTTCAAGATGATGTCACAGATTCAAGTCATTAATGAAATATTGACGAGCAGCAGATTAACATATTGGATCCTTTGATGAATGGCTGCAGATTAATACACACTAATGATCACATGAATTATTGATCCGCACATTAAATAGTGATGATTCTTCACTCGCTGACCGCGGCTCGACGGCTCGTGTCTGAAGGAACGTTACACACAATCTTCTTGAACTGCATCAGGATTGTGTTGTTGTTGTGTTTAGTGTCGACACGTCAGATTATTATTTGTATCGTGAATGAAAATGTTCATTCATGTGTGTGTCTGTGTGTGTGTGTGTGTGTGTGTGTGTACATGTGTATTCATGCGTGCATGTGTGAGAGTGTGTGCATGTGTGTGTGTGTGTGCGTTTGTGTGTCTGTGCATGTGTATACATGTGTGTGTGTGTGTGTGCGTGTGTGCATGTGTGTACATGTGCGCGTGATTGTGTACATGTGTGTTTGCATGAGTAATTGTGTGCGTGTGCATGAGTGAGTGTGTGCATGTGTATACATGTGTGCGTATGTCTTTGTGCATATTTGTGTGTGTTATTGCATGTGTGTGTGCAGGAGTTTGTTTGTGCATATTTGTGTGTGCATATGAGTCTGTGTTATTGCATGTGTGTGAGTGTGCATGAGTGCGTTTGTGCATATGTGTGTGTGTTATTGCATGACTGTGTTTGTGTGTGTATACATGTGTTTGTTTGTGTGTTTATTTAACATCATAATTATTCATCAAATCAATTTTTAAATGTAAATTTTAAACCAGAAAATAACATCAAACGAACCAAAACACTTTCTTTTAACACTGGAAAAAAACAAATAAAGTAGAACTAAATTAACTAAATGTTGAATAAGTTGTAAATCACGGGCCTTACATTTGAACCATGATATTGATTGATTGATAAATATTCCTTGATTCTTCCGAAAATTGGGGAACTTTAGGTGTTTTTTTTTAGTAAATATTAGAACATAAAGTTCACACTTACAAGAATAAAAACAATTATAAATAAAGAAGATTATAGAATAATGTCGACGTCACACATCATCGATATGTTCCTGAATATGTTGTAAATAAATATTGACGTCACCCTCACGTCACCCTCAGGTCACCCTCACGTCACCCTCACGTCACCCTCAGGTCACCCTCACGTCACCCTCACGTCACCCTCAGGTCACCCTCACGTCACCCTCACGTCACCCTTAGTCACCCTCACGTCACCCTCACGTCACCCTCACGTCACCCTCACGTCACCCTCACGTCACCCTCACGTCACCCTCACCTCACCCTCACGTCACCCTCACCTCACCCTCAGGTCACTCTCACGTCACCCTCACGTCACCCTCACGTCACCCTCACCTCACCCTCACGTCACCCTCACCTCACCCTCACGTCACCCTCACCTCACCCTCAGGTCACTCTCACGTCACCCTCACGTCACCCTCACGTCACCCTCACGTCACCCTCACGTCACCCTCACGTCACCCTCACGTCACCCTCACCTCACCCTCAGGTCACCCTCACGTCACCCTCACGTCACCCTCACCTCACCCTCACGTCACCCTCAGGTCACCCTCACGTCACCCTCACCTCACCCTCACGTCACCCTTAGTCACCCTCACGTCACCCTCACGTCACCCTCACGTCACCCTCACGTCACACTCACGTCACCCTCACGTCACCCTCAGGTCACCCTCACGTCACTCTCACGTCACCCTCAGGTCACCCTCACGTCACCCTCACGTCACCCTCAGGTCACCCTCACGTCACTCTCACGTCACCCTCAGGTCACCCTCACGTCACCCTCACGTCACCCTCACGTCACCCTCACGTCACCCTTAGTCACCCTCACGTCACCCTCACGTCACCCTCACGTCACCCTCACGTCACCCTTAGTCACCCTCACGTCACCCTCACGTCACCCTCACGTCACCCTCACGTCACCCTCAGGTCACCCTCACGTCACCCTCACCTCACCCTCACGTCACCCTCACGTCACCCTCACGTCACCCTCACCTCACCCTCACGTCACCCTCACCTCACCCTCAGGTCACCCTCAGGTCACCCTCACCTCACCCTCAGGTCACTCTCACGTCACCCTCAGGTCACCCTCACGTCACCCTCACCTCACCCTCACGTCACCCTCACGTCACCCTTAGTCACCCTCACGTCACCCTCACGTCACCCTCACGTCACCCTCACGTCACCCTTAGTCACCCTCACGTCACCCTCACGTCACCCTCACGTCACCCTCACGTCACCCTCACGTCACCCTCACGTCACCCTTAGTCACCCTCACGTCACCCTCACGTCACCCTCACGTCACCCTCACGTCACCCTCAGGTCACCCTCACGTCACCCTCACGTCACCCTTAGTCACCCTCACGTCACCCTCACGTCACCCTCACGTCACCCTCACGTCACCCTCACGTCACCCTCAGGTCACCCTCACGTCACCCTCACGTCACCCTCACGTCACCCTCACGTCACCCTCACGTCACCCTCAGGTCACCCTCACGTCACCCTCACGTCACCCTCACGTCACCCTCACGTCACTCTCACGTCACCCTCAGGTCACCCTCACGTCACCCTCACGTCACCCTCACGTCACCCTCACGTCACCCTCACGTCACCCTCAGGTCACCCTCACGTCACCCTCACGTCACCCTCACGTCACTCTCACGTCACCCTCAGGTCACCCTCACGTCACCCTCAGGTCACCCTCACGTCACCCTCACGTCACACTCACGTCACCCTCACGTCACCCTCAGGTCACCCTCACGTCACTCTCACGTCACCCTCAGGTCACCCTCACGTCACCCTCACGTCACCCTCAGGTCACCCTCACGTCACTCTCACGTCACCCTCAGGTCACCCTCACGTCACCCTCACGTCACCCTCACGTCACCCTCACGTCACCCTCAGGTCACCCTCACGTCACTCTCACGTCACCCTCAGGTCACTCTCACGTCACCATCAGGTCACCCTCACGTCACCCTCACGTCACCCTCACGTCACCCTCACGTCACCATCAGGTCACCCTCACGTCACCCTCACGTCACCCTTAGTCACCCTCACGTCACCCTCAGGTCACCCTCACGTCACCATCAGGTCACCCTCACGTCACCCTCACGTCACCCTCACGTCACCCTCACGTCACCCTCACGTCACCCTCACGTCACCCTCACGTCACCCTCACGTCACCATCACGTCACCCTCACGTCACCATCAGGTCACCCTCACGTCACCATCAGGTCACCCTCACGTCACCCTCACGTCACCATCAGGTCACCCTCAGGTCACCCTCACGTCACCCTCACGTCACCATCACGTCACCCTCACGTCACCCTCACGTCACCCTCACGTCACCATCACGTCACCCTCACGTCACCCTCACGTCACCATCACGTCACCCTCACGTCACCATCAGGTCACCCTCAGGTCACCCTCACGTCACCCTCACGTCACCATCACGTCACCCTCACGTCACCCTCACGTCACCATCACGTCACCCTCACGTCACCATCAGGTCACCCTCAGGTCACCCTCACGTCACCCTCACGTCACCCTCACGTCACCATCACGTCACCATCACGTCACCCTCAGGTCACCCTCACGTCACCCTCACGTCACCATCACGTCACCATCAGGTCACCATCAGGTCACCCTCACGTCACCATCACGTCACCATCAGGTCACCCTCAGGTCACCCTCACGTCACCCTCACGTCACCATCACGTCACCATCAGGTCACCCTCAGGTCACCCTCACGTCACCCTCACGTCACCATCACGTCACCATCAGGTCACCCTCAGGTCACCCTCACGTCACCCTCACGTCACCATCACGTCACCATCAGGTCACCCTCACGTCACCCTCACGTCATCATCACGTCACCATCAGGTCACCATCAGGTCACCCTCACGTCACCCTCACGTCACCCTCACGTCACCCTCACGTCACCCTCAGGTCACCCTCACGTCACCCTCACGTCACCCTCACGTCACCCTCACGTCACCCTCAGGTCACCCTCACGTCACCCTCACGTCACCCTCACGTCACCCTCAGGTCACCCTCACGTCACCCTCAGGTCACCCTCACGTCACCATCAGGTCACCCTCACGTCACCCTCACGTCACCCTCACGTCACCCTCACGTCACCCTCACGTCACCCTCACGTCACCATCACGTCACCCTCACGTCACCATCAGGTCACCCTCACGTCACCATCAGGTCACCCTCACGTCACCCTCACGTCACCATCAGGTCACCCTCAGGTCACCCTCACGTCACCCTCACGTCACCATCACGTCACCCTCACGTCACCCTCACGTCACCCTCACGTCACCATCACGTCACCCTCACGTCACCCTCACGTCACCATCACGTCACCCTCACGTCACCATCAGGTCACCCTCAGGTCACCCTCACGTCACCCTCACGTCACCCTCACGTCACCATCACGTCACCATCAGGTCACCCTCAGGTCACCCTCACGTCACCCTCACGTCACCCTCACGTCACCATCACGTCACCATCAGGTCACCATCAGGTCACCCTCACGTCACCATCACGTCACCATCAGGTCACCCTCAGGTCACCCTCACGTCACCCTCACGTCACCATCACGTCACCATCAGGTCACCCTCAGGTCACCCTCACGTCACCCTCACGTCATCATCACGTCACCATCAGGTCACCATCAGGTCACCCTCACGTCACCCTCACGTCACCATCACGTCACCATCAGGTCACCCTCAGGTCACCCTCACGTCACCCTCACGTCACCATCACGTCACCATCAGGTCACCCTCAGGTCACCCTCACGTCACCCTCACGTCACCCTCACGTCACCCTCACGTCACCCTCACGTCACCCTCACGTCACCCTCAGGTCACCCTCACGTCACCCTCACGTCACCCTCACGTCACCCTCACGTCACCCTCACGTCACCATCAGGTCACCCTCAGGTCACCCTCACGTCACCCTCACGTCACCCTCAGGTCACCCTCACGTCACCCTCACGTCACCATCAGGTCACCCTCACGTCACCCTCACGTCACCCTCACGTCACCATCAGGTCACCCTCACGTCACCCTTAGTCACCCTCACGTCACCATCAGGTCACCCTCACGTCACCCTCACGTCACCATAACGTCACCATCAGGTCACCCTCAGGTCACCCTCACGTCACCCTCACGTCACCCTCAGGTCACCCTCACGTCACCCTCACGTCACCATCAGGTCACCCTCACGTCACCATCAGGTCACCCTCACGTCACCCTCACGTCACCCTCACGTCACCATCAGGTCACCCTCACGTCACCCTCACGTCACCCTCACGTCACCCTCACGTCACCATAACGTCACCATCAGGTCACCCTCACGTCACCCTCACGTCACCATCAGGTCACCCTCAGGTCACCCTCACGTCACCCTCACGTCACCCTCAGGTCACCCTCACGTCACCCTCACGTCACCATCAGGTCACCCTCACGTCACCATCAGGTCACCCTCAGGTCACCCTCACGTCACCCTCAGGTCACCCTCAGGTCACCCTCACGTCACCCTCACGTCACCATCAGGTCACCCTCACGTCACCCTCACGTCACCCTCACGTCACCATCAGGTCACCCTCACGTCACCCTTAGTCACCCTCACGTCACCATCAGGTCACCCTCACGTCACCCTCACGTCACCCTCACGTCACCCTCACGTCACCATCACGTCACCCTCACGTCACCATCAGGTCACCCTCACGTCACCCTCACGTCACCCTCACGTCACCCTCACGTCACCATCAGGTCACCCTCACGTCACCCTCACGTCACCCTCACGTCACCCTCACGTCACCATCAGGTCACCCTCACGTCACCCTCACGTCACCCTCACGTCACCCTCACGTCACCCTCACGTCACCCTCACGTCACCATCAGGTCACCCTCAGGTCACCCTCACGTCACCCTCACGTCACCATCAGGTCACCCTCAGGTCACCATCACGTCACCCTCACGTCACCATCACGTCACCCTCACGTCACCCTCACGTCACCATCAGGTCACCCTCAGGTCACCCTCACGTCACCCTCACGTCACCCTCAGGTCACCCTCACGTCACCCTCACGTCACCCTCACGTCACCATCAGGTCACCCTCAGGTCACCCTCACGTCACCCTCACGTCACCCTCAGGTCACCCTCACGTCACCCTCACGTCACCATCAGGTCACCCTCACGTCACCATCAGGTCACCCTCAGGTCACCCTCACGTCACCCTCAGGTCACCCTCAGGTCACCCTCAGGTCACCCTCACGTCACCCTCACGTCACCATCAGGTCACCCTCACGTCACCCTCACGTCACCCTCACGTCACCATCAGGTCACCCTCACGTCACCCTTAGTCACCCTCACGTCACCATCAGGTCACCCTCACGTCACCCTCACGTCACCCTCACGTCACCCTCACGTCACCCTCACGTCACCCTCACGTCACCCTCACGTCACCCTCACGTCACCATCAGGTCACCCTCACGTCACCCTCACGTCACCCTTAGTCACCCTCAGGTCACCCTCACGTCACCCTCACGTCACCATCAGGTCACCCTCACGTCACCCTCACGTCACCATCAGGTCACCCTCACGTCACCCTCACGTCACCATCAGGTCACCCTCACGTCACCCTCACGTCACCATCAGGTCACCCTCACGTCTACCTCACGTCACCCTCACGTCACCCTCAGGTCACCCTCACGTCACCCTCACGTCACCATCAGGTCACCCTCACGTCACCCTCACGTCACCCTCACGTCACCATCAGGTCACCCTCACGTCACCCTTAGTCACCCTCACGTCACCATCAGGTCACCCTCACGTCACCCTCACGTCACCCTCACGTCACCATCAGGTCACCCTCAGGTCACCCTCACGTCACCCTCACGTCACCCTCAGGTCACCCTCACGTCACCCTCACGTCACCATCAGGTCACCCTCACGTCACCATCAGGTCACCCTCACGTCACCCTCACGTCACCCTCACGTCACCATCAGGTCACCCTCACGTCACCCTCACGTCACCCTCACGTCACCCTCACGTCACCATAACGTCACCATCAGGTCACCCTCACGTCACCCTCACGTCACCATCAGGTCACCCTCAGGTCACCCTCACGTCACCCTCACGTCACCCTCAGGTCACCCTCACGTCACCCTCACGTCACCATCAGGTCACCCTCACGTCACCATCAGGTCACCCTCAGGTCACCCTCACGTCACCATCAGGTCACCCTCACGTCACCCTCACGTCACCCTCACGTCACCCTCACGTCACCATCAGGTCACCCTCACGTCACCCTCAGGTCACCCTCACGTCACCCTCAGGTCACCCTCAGGTCACCCTCACGTCACCCTCACGTCACCATCAGGTCACCCTCACGTCACCCTCACGTCACCCTCACGTCACCATCAGGTCACCCTCACGTCACCCTTAGTCACCCTCACGTCACCATCAGGTCACCCTCACGTCACCCTCACGTCACCCTCACGTCACCCTCACGTCACCATCACGTCACCCTCACGTCACCATCAGGTCACCCTCACGTCACCCTCACGTCACCCTCACGTCACCCTCACGTCACCATCAGGTCACCCTCACGTCACCCTCACGTCACCCTCACGTCACCCTCACGTCACCATCAGGTCACCCTCACGTCACCCTCACGTCACCCTCACGTCACCCTCACGTCACCCTCACGTCACCCTCACGTCACCATCAGGTCACCCTCAGGTCACCCTCACGTCACCCTCACGTCACCATCAGGTCACCCTCAGGTCACCATCACGTCACCCTCACGTCACCATCACGTCACCCTCACGTCACCCTCACGTCACCATCAGGTCACCCTCAGGTCACCCTCACGTCACCCTCACGTCACCCTCAGGTCACCCTCACGTCACCCTCACGTCACCATCAGGTCACCCTCACGTCACCATCAGGTCACCCTCAGGTCACCCTCACGTCACCCTCAGGTCACCCTCAGGTCACCCTCACGTCACCCTCACGTCACCATCAGGTCACCCTCACGTCACCCTCACGTCACCCTCACGTCACCCTCACGTCACCATCAGGTCACCCTCACGTCACCCTCACGTCACCCTCACGTCACCCTCACGTCACCCTCACGTCACCCTCACGTCACCCTCACGTCACCCTCACGTCACCCTCACGTCACCCTCACGTCACCATCAGGTCACCCTCACGTCACCCTCACGTCACCCTTAGTCACCCTCAGGTCACCCTCACGTCACCCTCACGTCACCATCAGGTCACCCTCACGTCACCCTCACGTCACCATCAGGTCACCCTCACGTCACCCTCACGTCACCATCAGGTCACCCTCACGTCTACCTCACGTCACCCTCACGTCACCCTCAGGTCACCCTCACGTCACCCTCACGTCACCATCAGGTCACCCTCACGTCACCCTCACGTCACCATCAGGTCACCCTCACGTCACCCTTAGTCACCCTCACGTCACCATCAGGTCACCCTCACGTCACCCTCACGTCACCCTCACGTCACCCTCACGTCACCCTCACGTCACCCTCACGTCACCCTCACGTCACCCTCACGTCACCATCAGGTCACCCTCACGTCACCCTCACGTCACCCTTAGTCACCCTCAGGTCACCCTCACGTCACCCTCACGTCACCATCAGGTCACCCTCACGTCACCCTCACGTCACCATCAGGTCACCCTCACGTCACCCTCACGTCACCATCAGGTCACCCTCACGTCACCCTCACGTCACCATCAGGTCACCCTCACGTCTACCTCACGTCACCCTCACGTCACCCTCAGGTCACCCTCACGTCACCCTCACGTCACCATCAGGTCACCCTCACGTCACCCTCACGTCACCCTCACGTCACCATCAGGTCACCCTCACGTCACCCTTAGTCACCCTCACGTCACCATCAGGTCACCCTCACGTCACCCTCACGTCACCCTCACGTCACCATCAGGTCACCCTCAGGTCACCCTCACGTCACCCTCACGTCACCCTCAGGTCACCCTCACGTCACCCTCACGTCACCATCAGGTCACCCTCACGTCACCATCAGGTCACCCTCACGTCACCCTCACGTCACCCTCACGTCACCATCAGGTCACCCTCACGTCACCCTCACGTCACCCTCACGTCACCCTCACGTCACCATAACGTCACCATCAGGTCACCCTCACGTCACCCTCACGTCACCATCAGGTCACCCTCAGGTCACCCTCACGTCACCCTCACGTCACCCTCAGGTCACCCTCACGTCACCCTCACGTCACCATCAGGTCACCCTCACGTCACCATCAGGTCACCCTCAGGTCACCCTCACGTCACCCTCAGGTCACCCTCAGGTCACCCTCACGTCACCCTCACGTCACCATCAGGTCACCCTCACGTCACCCTCACGTCACCCTCACGTCACCATCAGGTCACCCTCACGTCACCCTTAGTCACCCTCACGTCACCATCAGGTCACCCTCACGTCACCCTCACGTCACCCTCACGTCACCCTCACGTCACCATCACGTCACCCTCACGTCACCATCAGGTCACCCTCACGTCACCCTCACGTCACCCTCACGTCACCCTCACGTCACCATCAGGTCACCCTCACGTCACCCTCACGTCACCCTCACGTCACCCTCACGTCACCATCAGGTCACCCTCACGTCACCCTCACGTCACCCTCACGTCACCCTCACGTCACCCTCACGTCACCCTCACGTCACCATCAGGTCACCCTCAGGTCACCCTCACGTCACCCTCACGTCACCATCAGGTCACCCTCAGGTCACCATCACGTCACCCTCACGTCACCATCACGTCACCCTCACGTCACCCTCACGTCACCATCAGGTCACCCTCAGGTCACCCTCACGTCACCCTCACGTCACCCTCAGGTCACCCTCACGTCACCCTCACGTCACCATCAGGTCACCCTCACGTCACCATCAGGTCACCCTCAGGTCACCCTCACGTCACCCTCAGGTCACCCTCAGGTCACCCTCACGTCACCCTCACGTCACCATCAGGTCACCCTCACGTCACCCTCACGTCACCCTCACGTCACCATCAGGTCACCCTCACGTCACCCTTAGTCACCCTCACGTCACCATCAGGTCACCCTCACGTCACCCTCACGTCACCCTCACGTCACCCTCACGTCACCCTCACGTCACCCTCACGTCACCATCAGGTCACCCTCACGTCACCCTCACGTCACCCTTAGTCACCCTCAGGTCACCCTCACGTCACCCTCACGTCACCATCAGGTCACCCTCACGTCACCCTCACGTCACCATCAGGTCACCCTCACGTCACCCTCACGTCACCATCAGGTCACCCTCACGTCTACCTCACGTCACCCTCACGTCACCATCAGGTCACCCTCACGTCACCCTCACGTCACCATCAGGTCACCCTCACGTCACCCTCACGTCACCCTCACGTCACCCTCACGTCACCATAACGTCACCATCAGGTCACCCTCACGTCACCCTCACGTCACCATCAGGTCACCCTCAGGTCACCCTCACGTCACCCTCACGTCACCCTCAGGTCACCCTCACGTCACCCTCACGTCACCATCAGGTCACCCTCACGTCACCATCAGGTCACCCTCAGGTCACCCTCACGTCACCCTCAGGTCACCCTCAGGTCACCCTCACGTCACCCTCACGTCACCATCAGGTCACCCTCACGTCACCCTCACGTCACCCTCACGTCACCATCAGGTCACCCTCACGTCACCCTTAGTCACCCTCACGTCACCATCAGGTCACCCTCACGTCACCCTCACGTCACCCTCACGTCACCCTCACGTCACCATCACGTCACCCTCACGTCACCATCAGGTCACCCTCACGTCACCCTCACGTCACCCTCACGTCACCCTCACGTCACCATCAGGTCACCCTCACGTCACCCTCACGTCACCCTCACGTCACCCTCACGTCACCATCAGGTCACCCTCACGTCACCCTCACGTCACCCTCACGTCACCCTCACGTCACCCTCACGTCACCCTCACGTCACCATCAGGTCACCCTCAGGTCACCCTCACGTCACCCTCACGTCACCATCAGGTCACCCTCAGGTCACCATCACGTCACCCTCACGTCACCATCACGTCACCCTCACGTCACCCTCACGTCACCATCAGGTCACCCTCAGGTCACCCTCACGTCACCCTCACGTCACCCTCAGGTCACCCTCACGTCACCCTCACGTCACCATCAGGTCACCCTCACGTCACCATCAGGTCACCCTCAGGTCACCCTCACGTCACCCTCAGGTCACCCTCAGGTCACCCTCACGTCACCCTCACGTCACCATCAGGTCACCCTCACGTCACCCTCACGTCACCCTCACGTCACCATCAGGTCACCCTCACGTCACCCTTAGTCACCCTCACGTCACCATCAGGTCACCCTCACGTCACCCTCACGTCACCCTCACGTCACCCTCACGTCACCCTCACGTCACCCTCACGTCACCCTCACGTCACCATCAGGTCACCCTCACGTCACCCTCACGTCACCCTTAGTCACCCTCAGGTCACCCTCACGTCACCCTCACGTCACCATCAGGTCACCCTCACGTCACCCTCACGTCACCATCAGGTCACCCTCATGTCACCCTCACGTCACCATCAGGTCACCCTCACGTCTACCTCACGTCACCCTCACGTCACCCTCAGGTCACCCTCACGTCACCCTCACGTCACCATCAGGTCACCCTCACGTCACCCTCACGTCACCATCAGGTCACCCTCACGTCACCCTTAGTCACCCTCACGTCACCATCAGGTCACCCTCACGTCACCCTCACGTCACCCTCACGTCACCCTCACGTCACCCTCACGTCACCCTCACGTCACCCTCACGTCACCATCAGGTCACCCTCACGTCACCCTCACGTCACCCTTAGTCACCCTCAGGTCACCCTCACGTCACCCTCACGTCACCATCAGGTCACCCTCACGTCACCCTCACGTCACCATCAGGTCACCCTCACGTCACCCTCACGTCACCCTCACGTCACCCTCACGTCACCCTCACGTCACCCTCACGTCACCCTCACGTCACCATCAGGTCACCCTCACGTCACCCTCACGTCACCCTCACGTCACCCTTAGTCACCCTCAGGTCACCCTCACGTCACCCTCACGTCACCCTTAGTCACCCTCAGGTCACCCTCACGTCACCCTCACGTCACCCTTAGTCACCCTCAGGTCACCCTCACGTCACCCTCACGTCACCATCAGGTCACCCTCACGTCACCCTCACGTCACCCTCACGTCACCCTCACGTCACCCTCACGTCACCCTCACGTCACCCTTAGTCACCCTCAGGTCACCCTCACGTCACCCTCACGTCACCATCAGGTCACCCTCACGTCACCCTCACGTCACCCTCACGTCACCCTCACGTCACCCTCACGTCACCCTCACGTCACCATCAGGTCACCCTCACGTCACCCTCACGTCACCCTTAGTCACCCTCAGGTCACCCTCACGTCACCCTCACGTCACCATCAGGTCACCCTCACGTCACCCTCACGTCACCCTCACGTCACCCTCACGTCACCCTCACGTCACCCTCAGGTCACCCTCACGTCACCCTCACGTCACCCTTAGTCACCCTCAGGTCACCCTCACGTCACCCTCACGTCACCCTTAGTCACCCTCAGGTCACCCTCACGTCACCCTCACGTCACCATCAGGTCACCCTCACGTCACCCTCACGTCACCCTCACGTCACCCTCACGTCACCCTCACGTCACCCTCACGTCACCATCAGGTCACCCTCACGTCACCCTCACGTCACCCTTAGTCACCCTCAGGTCACCCTCACGTCACCCTCACGTCACCATCAGGTCACCCTCACGTCACCCTCACGTCACCCTTAGTCACCCTCAGGTCACCCTCACGTCACCCTCACGTCACCATCAGGTCACCCTCACGTCTACCTCACGTCACCCTCACTCACCCTCAGGTCACCCTCACGTCACCCTCACTCACCTGGGTCTCCCTGCTGTGCCGCTCCGGGTCTCGCTCCAGGCTCTCAGCGTAGATCCGGACCGTGGCTCCGGTCCCTGCTGCTGTGCTGCCGCTCATGCGGAACACGAGACGAGACGCGTCGCTGAAGTTGATCCTCAGACCCTGAACACACACACACACACACACACACACACACACACACACACACACACACACACACACACACACACACACACACACACACTAGGTGAGGTTACCGAGGTCAGACACTAGAGGGCGGCAGAGACCCGCCGAAACACAGCGGCTGTAAAGAAAATATAATATAAATGTTCAATGTTATTATCATTTTTAAACAGCTTTGATGACGAACGGGATTTTTTAAATTATAGAATATATATAAGAGATATAAGTGTTGTTTCCTCCAGCAGTTGAAACAGTAATAAACCTTAACGTTTTATCAGTAATATTGAAATAATTTAAAATATCAAACTTCTTTTAATGAAATGTCAGTCTGTCTGTCTGTCTCTGTCTCTCTCTGTGTGTCTGTCTGTCTGTCTCTGTCTCTGTCTGTCTGTCTGTCTCTCTGTCTGTCTGTGTGTCTGTCTGTCTGTCTCTCTGTCTGTCTCTCTCTGTCTGTCTGTCTGTCTGTCTCTCTGTCTGTCTCTCTGTCTGTCTGTCTTTCTGTGTGTCTGTCTGTCTGTCTCTCTGTCTGTCTCTCTCTGTCTGTCTGTCTGTCTGTCTGTCTGTCTGTCTCTCTGTCTGTCTCTCTGTCTGTCTGTCTGTCTTTCTGTGTGTCTGTCTGTCTGTCTCTCTGTCTGTCTCTCTGTCTGTCTGTCTGTCTGTCTGTCTGTCTGTCTGTCTGTCTGTCTGTCTGTCTGTCTCTCTCTGTCTCTTTGTCTTTCTGTGTTTCTGTCTGTCTCTCTCTGTC
Source organism: Callionymus lyra (assembly GCF_982586985.1). Lineage (NCBI taxonomy): Eukaryota > Metazoa > Chordata > Actinopteri > Syngnathiformes > Callionymidae > Callionymus > Callionymus lyra. The sequence continues at coordinate 51,214,677 of NC_141818.1, read as the reverse complement.
TGTCTCTCTGTCTGTCTCTCTGTCTTTCTGTCTGTCTCTCTGTCTGTCTCTATCTGTCTGTCTGTCTGTGTGTGTGTGTGTGTGTGTGTGTGTGTGTGTGTGTGTGTGTGTGTGTGTGTCCACTCATCTCTAACAATAGAGCAGCAGTTATCGTCCACTAATGTTCTGCTCAGAGGTTCAGAGTGAAACACATACCAGCGACACTCGTGTTCCTGAGGAAGGTTTTACTTCGAGTCAAATTAAAAACACACACAGACTTAATGACTGATCACTGCTGCTCATGATGAAGAGTTTTATGAAGCTGCTATTATACAAGTGTGTGTGTATGTGTTTATGTGTTTATGTGTTAAAGTGTGTAGGTGTGTAAATGTGTGTAAATGTGTGTGTGTGTGTGTAAAAGTGGGTGTTAAAGTGTGTGTGTGTTAAAGTGTGTGTGTGTTAAAGTGTGTATGTGTAAAAGTGTGTGTAAGTGTTAAAGTGTGTATGTGTAAAGGTGTGTGTGTGTGTTAAACTGTGTATGTGTAAAAGTCTGTGTGTGTGTTAAAGTGTGTGTGTGTGTGTGTGTGTGTGTTCAAGTGTGTTTGTGTAAAAGTGTGTGTGTTAAAGTGTGTATGTGATCTTGTTGACCATAACCACACCCACTCTGCTGTGATTGGTCAAGCATGGAGGTTTGTCACCGCGCGTCATCAATGGTCTCCCCCTCCTAGGAACTGGTTGTATAAACAAAGTGGGACGAGATTACAGCTGGAGGAGGAATGAAGCCATTATTACATCATAATGGACTCTCGTAACCTCTCGTTCGCCCAGATTTCAGAGCAACTTTAAGTAATAAGTAATTTAGTAATGAGTGTAAAACATGGTCATGATGAAGAACTTCATGTTGGAGAGGAAGAGAGTTTAATCTTCCTCACATCTTCCTCACATGATCCACACTCTTGTCTCCTCAACATACTTGACCTCACGACCTCAGTATCTTCTGCTCTGACTCCTCTAACTTCTCTTGAAACTACACGTGTCAGATCTTCTGTCGTCAGCCCTGGCATCACTCTCTTCTTCACCTCCTGAACTCTCTTCTTCACTCTCTTCTTCACCTCCTGAACTCTCTTCTTCACTCTCTTCTTCACCTCCTGAACTCTGCAGCTGTGGCTCCTTCAAGCCTCGATACATCCTGCAGTCTAGAGCCATTAGTTATATTAAGAATATTGTTTTTTGACTGACAAGTTCAATGATAACAAGTTTCTTTTATGGAGAGTAAAGAGTTTTTGTAGAAGATTTAAAGAGTCTAAATAGTTTTCTCTTTATCCTGGTCTTTTCAAGTGAGTTTCAGTTTCAGTCAGATTTAATTTGTATTAAATGCGGTACAAATTTAATTGAATTGGACATATTTTGATTTAATGGGGTTCTTCTGCACCCCTTCTGCACCCACCTGATGCAGTTGACCTTTGACCCCGACCTTAACTTTCAAGATATTTGCAGTAATTTGGTCGTCGAGCCTCAAAAATGACGACTTTATTCGGTCGTATTGTGTTTTGTAAAGTAGTATCACATGTTGGGTAAATGTGTGTGTCTGTGTGAACTTGTGTGTGTGTCTGTGTGAACTTGTGTTTGTGTCTGTGTGAACGTGTGCTTGTGAGCACAGCACAGCGCTAAATGGGGAAATTCTCTTTAAAAGTACTTTTTGACCCCTGGGTAAAATTATTCAGAGATTTCCTGATATTTCTCACCACATGTTTGCTGATGACATCCAGCTCTACTGCTCTTTTGGTCCAACTGAGCCCCAGAGGCTGAACTTAGTCAGTTGCTAAAAATCAAACAATGAGTGAAAACTGTTTGAAGCTGAATGTGGACAAAACTAAAACTTTGGTTATTGCTGATGATAAGTTCCAGGGTTGAGTCAGTACTACAGTGACTTAAGTCAGTCCATCAAACTGAGCCTGAGAAACCTGGGTGTTGTATTTGACAAAAACATGTCTCTTGTTCAACACTGACCAGAAACTCTGAAAGATCTTTACTACTTACTTCTATTTAGAGAGTATCTGTGTATTTGTGTGTGTATACGTGTGTGTGCGTATATATGTGTATGTCTCTGTGTGTGTATACGTGTGTCTGTGTTCATGTGTTTACGTGTGTGTGTGTATATATATGTGTGCAAGTGTATGTACGTGTGTGTGTATATATGTGTGTGCTTGTGCAAGTGTGTATACGTGTGCATGTGTGTGTGTATGTGTATACATTTGTGTGTACCTTTGTGTTGTGTGTGCGAGTGTATATACAGTACATGTGTGTATATATGTGTCTATGTGTGTGTTTGCGAGTGTGTGTGCCCCCCCCCCCCAAACACACACACACACACACACACACACACACACACTTGGCGCTCAGAGACGACAGCTGATATAATTCTGTCCGGGGAGGAATGTGTGCTGTAATAACACACACTGGGGCGACGGAGGATTTACTCGGAGGTTAAATCATATTTCACTAACTAGCTGTGGCGCTGCCGTAACCATGGTAACGACAGACGTGTGGCGGGCCCGGGTCGGGCGACAGGAATCCTGCGTCCTCCGATGATTGGATCGGCGTCCGAGGACACGCGTGGACACATGTGTTCACACTTATGCACGTTGACAACTGGTCAGAGGTACAAAGTACAGTGTGTGCGTGTGTGTGTCTGAGTGAGTGTGTGAGTGTGTGTGTGTGTGTGTGTTCTCTCGAGTCTTCAAGTCTGGCCTAAACAGAGAGTCAGCTGGGGGAACTTCTCATAAAGGGGGGGGTGGGGGGCAGTACACAAATCCAGAGTTGTGTAGACGAGAGAATCATCGTTGTGTTTGTGTATTTAATCTAATCTTATTTATAATAAGTATTCTATGGTTTATCTTTTAATAAAGTGCGTCTAAAATAATGATACGATGTAAAAATAATAATAATCTGATGTTTTATAAACAATTAACATGTAAATATTCACAGCGTTTGTTTATTTATTGTGTTGCAATGAAACCTCCGGCCTCTAGATGGCAGCAGTCGTTACCTAGAGTACCAGAGATCATAACTCCTGATGCCATCTGATGTGATCTAGAGGTTCTGGGTCCATGTTGGCAGATATTGGTTGGTCTTGAACGTTCTTTTAAACCCTGACCTGGTTCCGGGCGACCGACCCGTCCACGGGGTCGATGTACTCGAAGTTGTCCGTCCTCTCCACGTTGTACAAGTGGTCTCCGACGGCGAACTTCTGGCTGGTGAAGGCCTTGTCGGCGATGACGGCCTCCAGGTCCCTCATCATGTAGAAGGCCACGCGAGGGTCCAGGCCTTCATAGTCGAACCTGCACGACAACAAGTCCTGAACCGTCAGAGGGAGGTCCTGGTTAAGTTCCTCGTTCTGGTTCCGACGTTCTGATCCTGAACCAGAGACCGTCGGGTCGGTGGAAGGTTCGACCTTGTGAAGGTTCGTACCTGCAGAAGAAGTGGCGTCCAAACTTGGCCCAGTGTTCCCTCACGATCTGCTCCACGCTCTGACGTTTGGCCGCCATGATGGACAACCACACCAGCACCGACCACAGCCCGTCCTTCTCGCGGATGTGGGAGGAGCCTGGAGGAGAGAAGACGACGAGAGCTTCTGGATTCATCGCTTCAGGGACGAGCTTCAGACTCATCACTGGGTCCTTTTGTGTCCCTGGTGTCTATGACCTGTCCCAGCTACCCAGGGCAAGATGAAGTGAGGACACCCTAGACCAGCTTAGATTCTCTCAGGGGCCACATTCTGTACTGTGAGTGTTGTGAGGGGCCTGAGAGAGTTAGCGTTAGCGTTAGCCAGGAGTTCCGAAGGCTTTCCCAACATTAAAATTGATTTGATCATAGTTGAATTTTTTTGATTATAGTGGAAAATTGTTTGATTAAAGTTGAAATTGTTTGATTATAGTAGATTTTTTTTATTACAGTTGAAAACTGTTTGATTTTTGTTGAAAATGGTTTGATTATAGTTGAAAATTGTTTGATTATAGTTGAAAATTGTTTGATTATAGTTGAAAATTGTTTGATTATAGTTGAAAATTGTTCGATTATAGTTGATTTTTTATTATAGTTGAAAATTATTTGATAATAGTTGTTTTTTCACATTCTGTACTGTGACCGTTGTGAGGGGCCTGAAAGAGTTAGCATTAGCATTAGTATTAGCGTTAGCCGTAGCCAGGAGTTCCGAAGGAGTTCCCAACATTAAAATTTGTTTGATCATAGTTGATTTTTTTTTATTATAGTTGAAAATTGTTTGATTATAGTTATTTTTTTTTTAATATAGTTGAAAATTGTTTGATTAAAGTTGAAAATTGTTTGATTAAAGTTGAAAATTGTTTGATTAAAGTTGAAAATTGTTTGATTATAGTTGAAAATTGTTTGATTATAGTTGTTTTTTTTAATATAGTTGAAAATTGTTGGATTATAGTTGCTTTTTCACATTCTGTACTGTGACCGATGTGAGGGGCCTGAGAGAGTTAGCATTAGCATCAGCATTACGTTAGCCAGGAAGTTCCGAAGGCGTTCCCAACATTCCCGGAGAACCTCTTCTGGTCGATCCAGTCTGTTCGCTGAGACAGCTGTGAGTCTTCCGACCTCTGACCTTCGCCAGAGCGCGAGTCTCTCCAGCGTTCTTTACGATTTCATGATCTTATCCTGGATCTGTGGTGCGCAGGTCTGGCTGCAGCTTCATCCAGCTGTTAGGAAAGAGACAGTTGCTGGTTCTAATCCGGGAGTCACTGCCTCCTGTGTTGGTCACGTGACCAGAAACATCCGGATGATGTGTTTACGATCATAGAAATACTGCTCGGCTAAATATAGAAGAACAACAGCGGCTCCAGAGTATTGATGTTGAATTTGACATTTTTATTATTCTTTTATTATCATTTAATTTAAAAATCGGAATAGTTCTAACTGAATTATTTATTTACACATAGAGCTAAATATTCTATGCTAATTATTCAAAAGTGATTTATTTTTATTTGTATTTGTAGCCTCTAAATTCAATGTATAAATGTTGTGTATCATAGTGTCACCAGACAAAAGCAACAGAGCACAGAGCTACTGGATTGTGTGCTTTTGTGTCGTCACATGATCATTTGTGCGTCGCATGATTGGCTGAAAGTTGGATCAGGTGTCTCTCTGTGCTCTGTTAGTAATGTCTGGTGACGCCATTATACCAACGTTTATATATTGAATTTAAAAGACTAACAATTGAAAAATATTGGATTTAGAAATGTTTTTTATTTTTATTAATTAAATTAGAATATTAAACCTTATGTGTAAAACAATTAATGTATATATTAATATAAATAGTTTGATAATAATACTATTTGAAAATTAAATGATTAAAAACCAAACAATATATGAATTATTGAATCCAATTATTAAATATGAATAAAAAGATTAAAATAAATCTTAGTTTTAATGATGATATTAACCTCAACATTCTTGTTAACTTCTGACACTGTGGTCAGGAAGTGCAGCTGCTGCTGAAGGTGTGTAGAAAGTTGGGATCCACGACCAGTTTTAGCCTTAAATGGGTCGACGTGGACGAAGCTGAGTCTTCACTTCTATCATGGACTCGAGCCTCGAGCCTCGATCTTCTTATTAATGAACATCAAGCATTAGTAGGAAGCGTCTTCACGTGGTTTATGTCCTGCAAAGGTCGCCGTGGATAGAAATAATGCAGGTCGACGCGCTCGTGGCTGTGATTCACTCCGGACTCCTTTTATAGCAGAAGAATGAGGATTATTTACACTCGCGCTGCAGGTCAGACGCTCACATCTATCAGGCTGAGCCAGAACAGATGAGTCGCTGAGTCACAAACACACAATCTTATCTGGAAGTGTTGTGTGTTATTAGTATGTTACATACACAGTAGCAACATCTTTAACACACACTTGTACACAAACAAACAAAAAAACATGCACACACACAGAACATTTAGAGAAAAAAAGAAAAAAAGGTTTGATTATAGTTAAAAATAGTTTCATTACAGTTGAAAACTATTTGGTTTTAGTAGAAAAAAAATCAGATTTTAGTTGAAAATTGTTCAATTTTAGTTGAAAATTGTTTCATTATAGTTGATTTTTTTTTGTTATTATAGTTGAAAATTGTTTTATTATAGTTGATTTTTTGATAATAGCTGAAAAATGTTTTTAGTTGAAAATTGTATGATTTTAGTAGAAAATTGTTTGATTTTAGTAGAAAATTGTTTGATTATAGTTGAAAATTGTTTGATTATAGTTGAAAATTGTTTGATTTTAGTAGAAAATTGTTTGATTTTAGTAGAAAATTGTTTGATTATAGTTGAAAATTGTATGATTTTAGTAGAAAATTGTTTGATTATAGTTGAAAGTTGTTTGATTATAGTTGAAAACTGTTTGATTATAGTTGAATTTGTATGATTAAAGTTTAAAATTGTTTGATTATAGTTGAAAATTGTTTGATTAAAGTTTAAAATTGTTTGATTATAGTCGAAAATTGTTTGATTATAGTTGAATTTGTTTGATTATAGTTGAAAATTGTTTGATTATAGTTGAAAATTGTTTGATTATAGTTGAATTTGTTTGATTAAAGTTGAAAATTGTTTGATTATAGTTGAAAATTGTTTGATTAAAGTTTAAAATTGTTTGATTATAGTCGAAAATTGTTTGATTATAGTTGAATTTGTTTGATTAAAGTTTAAAATTGTTTGATTATAGTTGAAAATTGTTTGATTATAGTTGAATTTGTTTGATTAAAGTTGAAAATTGTTTGATTATAGTTGAATTTGTTTGATTAAAGTTGAAAATTGTTCGATTATAGATGAAAACTGTTTGGTTATAGTTTAAAACAGTTTCATTACAGTTGAAAATTATTTGGTTTTAGTAGAAAAAATTTAGATTTTAGTTGAAAATTGTTCGATTTTAGTTGAAAATTGTTCAATTTTAGTTGAAAATTGTTTGTTAATAGTTGAAAATTGTTTGTTAATAGTTGAAAATTGTTTGATTATAGTTAAAAATGTTTTGGTAATAGGTTAAAATTGTTTGATTTTAGTAGAAAATCGTTTGATTATAGTTGAAAATTGTTTGATTTTAGTTTAAAAATTGTTTGATTTTAGTTTAAATTGTTTGTACAAGGTCTTTATGCACAAAAAGGTTCTTCGTTACTTTGACAAACATCATCAACTGTTCGAGCTCAAACTTCTACTTGTATCCAGTACTTGTACTTGTTCTGCTGCTGCAGTGAAGAGTCAGAAGTATTTTCAAGAGAAACTCCCTCAGAGTCGACACAATCGTGTATTTGTGCAGATACCACTCAGATGACGAAGAGAACATTAAGATCTCAGAAGATTATTTCTTTGGTCTCCAGAGACTCGGGTTGGTTGTCCATGTTTGGAAGTGAACTTCTGTGGGAACGACCGTCAAGTCACGGAGTATTGATTCTGACGTTTGTGTTGTTCGGATCAGATTGTTTTCACTCTGGCGACGTCAAACTCGTCTAGATCCGCTGTTTATTAGCATTCTTGGGTCCATTGTTAGGACTTTTACACACAACATGAAGTGTTTAGAAGTTAGGTAACGTCTGAAGGACCTGCTCCTGATCTTTTTAGGTAGAAAAGTTCTGGTTGTTTGACTCTCGTGAAAACACAACAACCTCGATGGAACCACGACTCAAGCGTTTCTTACCTGTTCCGAAACTTTCCTCTCCGCACAGCGAACATCGGCCGGAATCCATCAGGTTCCCGAAGTACCTCCAGCCCGCCGGCGTCTCATAGAGCGCCACCTTCATGGCTTTGGCGACTCTGCAACCAGAAGAAGGTTGTTGGTTCCAGTCTCTGAAAATGACTTTATTTCGGAACAATCTAGCGACCTGAGATAAAAGCACACAATCGTAGCCACAACTCGTCGACAAACATACACAGTGTAAGTAATACTGCGATATATCGCAATATTATTCAGGGCAATACTGCATCGATATTTGATAGCAAAGAATCTATTGAGAGAAGTTACCATAGTTGTATCCTATTTATTTCAATGTAGTGTGTTTAAAATCAAATGATCGTGTTTTTTCATTTACAATAACATATATTCACAGAGTATGTTCATGTTTGCAATAAAACTTCCGGCCTCTAGATGGCAGCAGTCATTACGTCCTCCGCAGCTAAAGGAAGAATGATGACTGAGGACGAGAGGATACAGTGAGTCCAGCAGCTTTTAAAGCTGATGTTTGGACATATTTTGGTTTGAAAACAAATGAAAGTAGTTAAGACTTCGTCAAGAGTCATGTGGTCTGTAAATACTACAACACCAGAGTCAAGTACTGGACAATACTACACATATATCCTTGTTACTACACTATCACAACACCAGAGTCAAGTACTGGACAATACTACACATATATACTTGTTACTACACTATCACAACACCAGAGTCAAGTACTGGACAATACTACACATATATACTTGTTACTACACTATCACAACACCAGAGTCAAGTACTGGACAATACTACACATATATACTTGTTACTACACTATCACAACACCAGAGTCAAGTACTGGACAATACTACACATATATACTTGTTACTACACTATCACAACACCAGAGTCAAGTACTGGACAATACTACACATATATCCTTGTTACTACAGTATCACAACACCAGAGTCAAGTACTGGACAATACTACACATATATACTTGTTACTACACTATCACAACACCAGAGTCAAGTACTGGACAATACTACACATATATCCTTGTTACTACACTATCACAACACCAGAGTCAAGTACTGGACAATACTACACATATATCCTTGTTACTACAGTATCACAACACCAGAGTCAAATACTCAACAATACTACACATATATACTTGTTACTACTCTATCACAACACCAGAGTCAAGTACTGGACAATACTACACATATATACTTGTTACTACACTATCACAACACCAGAGTCAAATACTCAACAATACTACACATATACTCTTGTTACTACACTATCACAACACCAGAGTCAAGTACTCAACAATACTATCTTATCTTAAACTCTTGTATCTTGTCTTTCTTCTTTTTCTTATTATTATTATCATTATTATCATTATTACTATTATTATAATATGTTATTCTGATCAAACACTGATTGAGATTAACTACTAACTAACTATCAGACGTGTCTCACTCAAGAGTTGAACACAAAGTTACGTAACAGTAGAAAACATGGCTCCGCACTTGTTTACACGATGAAGGATAAACGACCAAAAGTGCAGCAGCAGCTCCTCTGGGAAATGTTGCAGCGGAAGACGCGACATTCCCGAGGAAAACGAGTTTGAACATATGTTGTTGGAGTTTTCCTGAAATAATCCGAGTTTGGACATCAAGATTCAATGTTCACGCTCTGGTGGTTTCCAGATGAAGATCCGGGATCTGAGGATGGATCTTCTTCTTTTGACCAAACATAGTCCAGGTTTGACTTAAACTTGATTTGACCTTTCACCTTCTGACCTTTGGATCGTTCTTCTGCTCACGGTTACATGAGATCTTTAAAGGAAGAACCAAAAGAACCAACACATGTCAATTATAATCGTTATCTCGACTAACTACTAAACTAACTACTCTTCATCTTCTCTGGACCAGCTTCAGAATTTTTACACTTTTCTTCTCCTTCTCAGAGATCATCAAACTTTTCTTCTCCTTCTCAGAGATCATCAAACTTTTCTTCTCCTTCTCAGAGATCATCAAACTTTTCTTCTCCTTCTCAGAGATCATCAAACTTTTCTTCTCCTTCTCAGAGATCATCATACTTTTCTTCTCCTTCTTAGAGATCATCAAACTTTTCTTCTCCTTCTCAGAGATCATCAGACTTTTCTTCTCCTTCTCAGAGATCATCAAACTTTTCTTCTCCTTCTTAGAGATCATCAAACTTTTCTTCTCATTCTCAGAGATCATCAAACTTTTCTTCTCCTTCTCAGAGATCATCAAACTTTTCTTCTCCTTCTCAGAGAACATCAAACTTTTCTTCTCCTTCTCAGAGAACATCAAACTTTTCTTCTCCTTCTCAGAGATCATCAAACTTTTCTTCTCCTTTTCAAGGATCATCAAACTTTCTTCTCCTTCTCAGAGATCATCAAACTTTTCTTCTCCTTCTCAGAGATCATCAAACTTTTCTTCTCCTTTTCAAGGATCATCAAACTTTCTTCTCCTTCTCAGAGATCATCAAACTTTTCTTCTCCTTCTCAGAGATCATCAAACTTTTCTTCTCCTTCTCAGAGATCATCAAACTTTTCTTCTCCTTCTCAGAGAACATCAAACTTTTCTTCTCCTTCTCAGAGAACATCAAACTTTTCTTCTCCTTCTCAGAGATCATCAAACCTTTCTTCTCCTTCTCAGAGATCATCAAACTTTTCTTCTCCTTCTCAGAGATCATCAAACTTTTCTTCTCCTTCTCAGAGATCATCAAACTTTTCTTCTCCTTCTCAGAGATCATCAGACTTTTCTTCTCCTTCTCAGAGATCATCAAACTTTTCTTCTCCTTCTCAGAGATCATCAAACTTTTCTTCTCCTTCTCAGAGATCATCAAACTTTTCTTCTCCTTCTTAGAGATCATCAAACTTTTCTTCTCCTTTTCAAGGATCATCAAACTTTTCTTCTCCTTCTCAGAGATCATCAAACTTTTCTTCTCCTTTTCAGAGATCATCAAACTTTTCTTCTCCTTCTCAGAGAACATCAAACTTTTTTTCTCCTTCTCAGAGAACATCAAACTTTTCTTCTCCTTCTCAGAGAACATCAAACTTTTCTTCTCCTTCTCAGAGATCATCAAACTTTTCTTCTCCTTCTCAGAGATCATCAAACTTTTCTTCTCCTTCTCAGAGAACATCAAACTTTTCTTCTCCTTCTCAGAGAACATCAAACTTTTCTTCTCCTTCTCAGAGATCATCAAACTTTTCTTCTCCTTCTCAGAGATCATCAAACTTTTCTTCTCCTTCCCAGAGATCATCAAACTTTTCTTCTCCTTTTCAGAGATCATCAAACTTTTCTTCTCCTTCTCAAGGATCATCAAACTTTTCTTCTCCTTCTCAGAGATCATCAAACTTTTCTTCTCCTTCTCAGAGATCATCAAACTTTTCTTCTCCTTCTCAAGGATCATCAGACTTTTCTTCTCCTTCTCAGAGATCATCAAACTTTTCTGCTCCTTCTCAGAGATCATCAAACTTTTCTTCTCCTTCTCAGAGATCATCAAACTTTTCTTCTCCTTCTCAGAGATCATCAGACTTTTCTTCTCCTTCTCAGAGATCATCAAACTTTTCTTCTCCTTCTCAGAGATCATCAAACTTTTCTTCTCCTTCTCAGAGATCATCAAACTTTTCTTCTCCTTCTTAGAGATCATCAAACTTTTCTTCTCCTTTTCAAGGATCATCAAACTTTTCTTCTCCTTCTCAGAGATCATCAAACTTTTCTTCTCCTTTTCAGAGATCATCAAACTTTTCTTCTCCTTCTCAGAGAACATCAAACTTTTTTTCTCCTTCTCAGAGAACATCAAACTTTTCTTCTCCTTCTCAGAGAACATCAAACTTTTCTTCTCCTTCTCAGAGATCATCAAACTTTTCTTCTCCTTCTCAGAGAACATCAAACTTTTCTTCTCCTTCTCAGAGAACATCAAACTTTTCTTCTCCTTCTCAGAGAACATCAAACTTTTCTTCTCCTTCTCAGAGATCATCAAACTTTTCTTCTCCTTCTCAGAGATCATCAAACTTTTCTTCTCCTTCCCAGAGATCATCAAACTTTTCTTCTCCTTCTCAGAGATCATCAAACTTTTCTTCTCCTTCTCAAGGATCATCAAACTTTTCTTCTCCTTCTCAGAGATCATCAAACTTTTCTTCTCCTTCTCAGAGATCATCAAACTTTTCTTCTCCTTCTCAAGGATCATCAGACTTTTCTTCTCCTTCTCAGAGATCATCAAACTTTTCTTCTCCTTCTCAGAGATCATCAAACTTTTCTTCTCCTTCTCAAGGATCATCAGACTTTTCTTCTCCTTCTCAAGGATCATCAGACTTCTGCTCCCAAAACCAGACATTCATCAGGTCGTGTGCAGCACAAGTTCACCTCCGTGACATAAACACACAGCTCAGTCTAAACAGCAGGAATTGGTTTTTCCTAAAAAGGTCGCTGGAATTTTCTCCTCCTTAAGTTCTTTGATTTGTACGAGATGATCGTTGATCTCAAGGAATTATAAACTCTGGGGTTTTATCTCGCTGTCGTCGACAGAAGGTGATTAACAGGAAAATCTAAGATCTATGAAATATTAGTCATTTCTATATTTACAATAGTTGTAATACTACCGACGTGAGTGTGTCGTCAAGAATGATACGTATAACAATACAAGGATACGATATATAGTGATAGTGTAGTAACAAGGATATATGTGGAGTATTGTGGAGTACTTGACTCTGGTGTTGTGATAGTGTAGTAACAAGGATATATGTGTAGTATTGTCCAGTACTTGACTCTGGTGTTGTGATAGCGTAGTAACAAGTATATTTGTGTAGTATTGTGTAGTACTTGACTCTGGTGGTGTGATAGTGTAGTAACAAGGATATATGTGTAGTATTGTGGAGTACTTGACTCTGGTGTTGTGATAGTGTAGTAACAAGGATATATGTGTAGTATTGTCCAGTACTTGACTTTGGTGTTTTGATAGTGTAGTAACAAGGATATATGTGTAGTATTGTGGAGTACTTGACTCTGGTGTTGTGATAGTGTAGTAACAAGTATATATGTGTAGTATTGTTGAGTACTTGACTCTGGTGTTGTGATAGTGTAGTAACAAGTATATATGTGTAGTATTGTCCAGTACTTGACTCTGGTGTTGTGATAGTGTAGTAACAAGTATATATGTGTAGTATTGTCCAGTACTTGACTCTGGTGTTGTGATAGTGTAGTAACAAGTATATATGTGTAGTATTGTCGAGTACTTGACTCTGTTGTTGTGATAGTATAGTAACAAGGATATATGTGTAGTATTGTCGAGTACTTGACTCTGGTGTTGTGAAAGTGTAGTAACAGGTATATATGTGTAGTATTGTCCAGTACTTGACTCTGGTGTTGTGATAGTGTAGTAACAAGTATATATGTGTAGTATTGTCGAGTACTTTACTCTGGTGTAGTGATAGTGATAGAAGTATAGTGTCTTGAACTTTTAAGTATATATTTTAACTGTATATTGTTTTAGTTTGTTAAAGTGCTTTGTGACCCTGGTCTAGAAACATCTTTACAGATAATGTTCACTTACTTACTTACTTACTAAAGTATTGTGATAAAATATATCAGTGTATGGATATTTTCTACTCGCCGAGCTGAGACTTATTTTTTGGTGAGTCAGCTAATGCTAACAGTAAATGCTAACAGTAAACACAGGGACACGAAGATCTAACAGGAGACTCAAAGTTTTCGGTGTAAAAGTTCAGTGAAGATGAAACTAACGTAACGAAGTTCTACGAGTCGAACGTGGCGATGATTTCAGGCGTGAAAGAACCGGAGCTTCCTCTGGGTCGGAGCCATTTTGGGATCCAGAACAATGTTAATGGCGATAACTTCCCCCCGTGGCCAAATCCATTCACTCAGCACCCCCACACCCCCCCCCTTACATAAGACAGTATTTATACTCGCGGTGATGAGTTTACTTTGGTGAGCGTTACCCAGAGGCCTTCGCTCCGGCAGCTTCCGTCAGAACAGAAGAACCTCTACCTGTCGATGGCGGTGCTGGTGGCCACGCTCCTGCCGAAGCCTCGGACCCCCTGCTGCTGGAAGTACGGCACCGACGACAGGTTGGCGGCCATGATGGCGAGGGAGTCCGAGGGGTTGACGAAGAATCCGTTCTCTCCGAGGATCATGTAGCGGTCCTGAGAAAAAACACAAGTTTGTGTTTGTGACGAGTATTTTTAGACACTTTGGTGGAACTTCAAAGTTTTGAAGATCTTAGTCACGGTTTAACGTCGAATAAACTGATGCCAGCGTAACTAATGACTGAGATAGTGAGTCTGGAGAGAAAACTGAAGCTTATTGAGAACACGTGTGTGTAGTTGGAGGTGTGTGTGTGTGTGTGTGTGTGTACGTGTGTGTGTGTGTGTGTGTGTGTGTGTGTGTGTGTGTGTGTGTGTTTGACTTTTGGCTGAATAATCGGAAAGATTGAATCATCGTGAACATCCTGGTCTTTATCTTGTATCAACTCACTGAACAAAATATATCTATTTTTAATATATTTCAACAGAATTATTTCCATAAACACATCAGTATATAAGAGTACCAGTACTATAGTACTGTAGTTTACTTATAAGAGTTACTTTGATGTTAAAACTTCTTAACTTGACTTTTTAAAACACAATATTTCACCAAATCAACAAAACAACTTCCAGGGTTGAAGATTTGTTTCGACTCAAGCTTGAAGTGAAAGACAAAACCTTCAAAGCCCTCGTAGATCCAGATGGTACAAAAAGACCATAAAATGTAATCATGGTTTCCTTGAACTATTAACAACTCTTCTTAAAAAATAGAATTAAATATAAGGACTACATGGTAAAAAGTAAAGATATTTGTTTGTGATTCATTCCTACTCTCATTTGATTTATTTATACATTTTTTTAACTTGTTCATTTATTTTTTGTACGTTTATTGAATCATTTATATTCTTTTTATTTTACTTTCTGTTCTAAATCAAATTTTTCCAAGTATGTATGTTTTGTTTGCCGACAGTGATGTCGAGATGCAAAACTGAATTAATTGTGCATCAGTGTCTCATCCATGTTTGACAATAAATAGATTTTATTCTATGTTAGGGCTTCACGATATTCGATATTGGTGTCTTGAATTCCGATTTGATTAATGCGATATTTTTTTCTTTCACCTCTATTTCCCTTTCGTTTATTTCTGCACTTCTGTGCTGACATGATGGTAGAAAAATATCTCTTATAACGCTCAGTCTCGCGGGACTTGCATCTGTTTCCCGCGAAACTGAGCGACATCAGAGAGGAGCCGCCGGCGCGTGGCGATATCACCAAATCAATAATAAATCCACCTCCTTGTACACGCACACATAACACTTTATAAATGACCTGACGCTAACTTAACAAAGGAGGTTGAAAGAGACGAGTGACTGGATCACTAGTGTTTGACTAGATCATAAGTACTTTTACTTTTACTTCTGTGTATATATGAGTCAGCAAGACTTGTCGCCATAGCAACCGAGCCTAGAAAGCTGAGTTGGTCTTAAATTGAATCTCAATTCTATTTCAAAAGGCTTGAACTTAAGGAACCATGAACCAGAATCTCACCCCGTCTGCATCAAAAGCGGCTCCGAGTCCAACCTCTCCTCCCTTCATGGCCTCCAGCAGTGAGGTGCAGTAGGTCAGGCCGGGCTCTGGAGGTTGACCCCCGAAGTCCTCCAGGGGGACGCAGTTGACGGCAGAGTTGGCAGGAGCTCCCAGCTCGTCACACAGGATCCTCCGAACGTAAGGTCCCATCACTGAAGAACAGGAACAAAGGTTGACTCGTCGTCACAACATCAACGGCGTCACCTTCACCTCCGTTCATGGCGTCTATGTGGATCTTCAGCTGGCCCGGTCCGGTCAGGAGACTCCTGATGGCGCCGAAGTCGAAGATGTTCCTCAGCAGCTGCAGGTAGACGTCCACAGAATCCACGATCTCCACTGGAGGCGCAGAGAAGATGTCACAAGAGTTCCCCGGACGACTCTTCGGGATCTACCTCTGAACGGCTTGAACTTGTTCTCCAGGTCGAAGTCCTGTCGGCCCAGCCTGGAGAGGTCGATGCGGAGGTCGGGGCAGATGGCGTACTCCTCCAGCGTCCTGCTCACCTGGTGGATCTTCTCCATCACGGTGTCTGGAGATGGACCTGCGGAACAAAGTAGGATCTCCAGCCTCAGAACAACTGAAACACAACAAGTGGACCCTGACCTCCGTTGGCTACGTTGAACTTGATCCCGAAGTCTGCGCCGGGACCCCCGGGGTTGTGGCTGGCTGTGAGGATGATCCCACCGATGGCCTTGATCTTCCTGATGATGCAGGAGACGGCGGGCGTGGACAGGAGGCCGTGGTGTCCGATCACCAGACGACCGATCTGCACACACGTGACCAGATGTTCCTGTGAAGTTCACCATTCAACGTTCGAAGAAAACCCGCCCGTCCGGGGCCCGGTGCCTGAAGAGCAGAACCGGACCGTCTATTTATATTTGGGGCTACTTTTAAAGTGGTAATGCCACTGACATCCCATAATTCCTGCTCATATCAGCTTTCCTAGGTTTACTCACAGGACAGGAATTTACTCCACAGACTCCAGGGCCACGAAACACAAATGTTGTTTTCTGTCGTTTCTCGGCCAGTACTTGGTGAGTCCTCTCCATGATCAGTCCTGAGAGACTTTCCAGGGTGTCCACCGACTCCTGCCTGAGGTAGCTTTTTTCACCATCATCTTATGGTGACGACAAAACACTGAACTCCCATGATGCCTTTCTACACACCGATCCGTTTAGTGACGGCTGATTGGTCGATACGAAGCTGTATTTGAATTCTACGTCTATGTTGTCGAAGTCATCGACATCTGTGATTGGTCGACTGGGCGGCAAAGCATCATGGGAGCTGTTCAGGTCACCGTTACTGAGAGGGTTGTTGAGAGAGACGACGCCTCATATGTTGAGTTTGTTCGTGTGGAAACATCTGGTTTGTAATGATAAAGATATGAATCCTACTTATGACGCCATACAGAGTAGAAACTGATCATATTTCAACCACTTTATAAACAAGGTTTTGAGTGTTTGATGGAATACATTTGAAGTATTTGTAGACAAATACTTGTTGACTTCATGAATTCTTTCATAAAGATGTACTGAGAAACTTTCCAGGGTGTCCTCGGCCTCTTGTCCCTGCCTGACAAGTCATATTGAATAAAATGAGCAACATCACCAGAACTAAAACATCTGGTTTATTATGATTAATATTCGAATCCCACTCATGACGCTGTGTGTGGAGAAAGTGTCTGAACTTCAATCATCTGAAGTATTGATTGACAGTATTTGACAAATGTTCAGTGAAACGTTGTTTCTTCTTGAACATTCTTGATCATGTCTGTGTGCGTCAAGAACTTTGAACGACACAAACGTAGTGTGTGTTGATTCGGTTCTGACTCAGTTCCCATGAGGCACCAGGAGCCGAAAGAGGAGGAACCGAGCGAAGGAGGAAAAACGTCGGCAGGAAAAGGCAGCAGGATGGATGGAAGCGCTGATAAGACGTGAAAAACTAATTATAATCTCGTCAGGTTCTGGTTCTGGAGTCAAGAGTTCCTGGACTTTTCTTCCTCCGTTGATCCGACACTGAAGGAACTGAAGGAACTGAAGGAACTGAAGGAACTGAAGGAACTGAAGGAACTGACTGGTTTGCAGTTCCAAAGCAAATATTGTGTGATACCAGCGATGACTGAGGACGAGAAGATACAGTTTTTAAAGCTGATGTTTGGACATCATTTGTTTGGTTTGAAAACAAATGAAAGCAGTTACGACTTTGTCAAGAGTCATGTGGTCTGTAAATACTACAACACCAGAGTCAAGTACTGGACAATACTGCACATATATACTTGTTACTACACTATCACAACACCAGAGTCAAGTACTGGACAATACTACATATATATTCTTGTTACTACACTATCACAACACCAGAGTCAAGTACTCAACAATATTACACATATATACTTGTTACTACACTATCACAACACCAGAGTCAAGTACTCAACAATATTACACATATATACTTGTTACTACACTATCACAACACCAGAGTCCAGTACTCAACAATATTACACATATATACTTGTTACTACACTATCACAACACCAGAGTCAAGTACTCAACAATATTACACATGTATACTTGTTACTACACTATCACAACACCAGAGTCAAGTACTCAACAATATTACACATATATACTTGTTACTACACTATCACAACACCAGAGTCAAGTACTCAACAATACTACACATATATACTTGTTACTACACTATCACAACACCAGAGTCAAGTACTCAACAATATTACACATGCATACTTGTTACTACACTATCACAACACCAGAGTCCAGTACTAAACAATATTACACATATATACTTGTTACTACACTATCACAACACCAGAGTCAAGTACTGGACAATTCTACACATATATACTTGTTACTACACTATCACAACACCAGAGTCAAGTACTCAACAATATTACACATATATACTTGTTACTACACTATCACAACACCAGAGTCAAGTACTGGACAATACTACACATATATCCTTGTTACTACACTATCACAACACCAGAGTCAAGTACTGGACAATACTAGACATATATACTTGTTACTACACTATCACAACACCAGAGTCAAGTACTCGATAATACTAGACATATATACTTGTTACTACACTATCACAACACCAGAGTCAAGTACTGGACAATACTAGACATATATACTTGTTACTACACTATCACAACACCAGAGTCAAGTACTGGACAATACTAGACATATATACTTGTTACTACACTATCACAACACCAGAGTCAAGTACTCGATAATACTACACATATATACTTGTTACTACACTATCACAACACCAGAGTCAAGTACTCGATAATACTACACATATATCATGATGACAGATGATATTTGGTGAAATGATTCAATATTCATGTTGAAGCAACGTTTACATCCTATTGCGTCATAAATAGGTTGTCATACAATAAATACTATATTCTTTGTCATAATGATGTTACTTTTAACTCTGTATCGTGATCTACACATAGTTTTAATACTATTTAAAATATATATTACAAGAAACAAAACATAAAATAATTGAACCATGTTTGACCTTTAATGACGACCTTGAGATCAAACCATAGAATTCATGTCATTCCTGTCGTAACTATGGTCGTTAAATAACGACAAATTAACATTTTCAATGTTAAATTAATCAATTAAACATAATAAACACTAAGAGGTTTTTTAATTATTTAATAAAAACTTAACATTTCTTGATTTTCTCCAAAATGATTGAAGTTCCTTCGTTAAAGAATAAGTTTCTAATCCAGTGAAGTTACACCGGTCACAAGAAGACCCTAACAAATGCATCATGGGAAGATGGCGTCACTACCAGGATATACCTTTAATTTAGAAGTTAAAAGGTAAACATCTTTGAATTTTTACCTTTATTACATTTTTAATTCTGTTCTATTTATTACAAGTTTATTGTCAACAAACGAGCCAGACTTGTGTTGTTGTTACGACGAACTTATTTTCTACACAATGTAGTTCTTTTCCAAACGGTCAGGAAGTTTGACATTTTTGGCTCCGTTTATCTCAACGACCTTTTTTTTAATATTAATTTTAATTTTAACGTTTTTTTAATTTTACTTTAAAAACGATGTATTTTCTGCTCAATACGTTCTACGGCAGAGTGGGCGTGGTCGGTGTTTTTTTCTCCTTAAATACTATAGATTCGTCTGTTCTTGTTGTGTTTTTGTAATGTTTTGATAAATAAGAAGGTTAAACATACTTTATCGTGAATGTTAAATAAACATAAAACAGGTAAAAACTGGTCTAAATGTTTACGTCATCGTCTTATAGCCATTTCGAAGGTTGCGCCGTCAGCCCGGCTAGCTCAGTCGGTAGAGCATGAGACTCTTAATCTCAGGGTCGTGGGTTCGAGCCCCACGTTGGGCGCTAAACCTTTTTGTTTTTCAACATATAAACATGTTTTTTATAGTGAATTATTTATTTTATTTTTATTTTTATTGCTCCGTCCACTCACCCCGTTGGCCGCCGCCATCTGAACCACCACCTCGATGGCGGTCCTGCTGAAGAACCGTCCGTCGCTGCCCACCACCATCGTGCAGCCCTGACGGTCCCGCAGGTCTATGGACGACAACAGACTCTGAACGTAGTTCTGCAGGAAGTTCTTCTTCCCCTCGAACACCGCCGTCTTCCGCCGCAGTCCGCTGGTCCCGGGCCGCTGGTCCTCGAAGGGGGCGGTCTGGACCGTCAGCACCGGGATGGGACTCATCTCCATCCTGGACCCGCAAGAGTGGACGGTGATCCCTGAGAGTCCTGAGAGTCCTGGGAGTCACTGGGAGTCCTGAGAGTCCTGGGTGTCACTGAGAGGATTCAGGTCTCCAGAAGACTCCCTCTCCTTATAAGAAGACAGGAGGAGAGACAGGGAGGGTCTGGATCTATCAGCTGAGCGGGACCAAAATAGAGTCTTTGTGTTGGACCCGCAACTTGATACTGTTGACGGTGGTGCGTTCAATGACTTCACACACACGTCAATGTAACGTTCATTATTCTCTCTTAGAATCTGTAAAGTTTAAGTCTCATGAAGAAACTTTTCACTTTCAAGCCTCAAGTTGACTTTTTTTTTATTTGCGAGTCAACAGCGACACCTAGAGGTTGAAGCTTGTTGTTGTTGTTCAAGTCACGTTGACGTTTTTATTAATATATCATCAGAATATTGAGTTGTATAGAATACATTTGAAGTATTTGTAGACAACATGGTTGACTTCATGAATCCTTTCGTAAAGATGTACTGAAAAACTTTCCAGGGTGTCCTCGGCCTCTCGCCCTTGCATGTTTCCTGAAGCGAAGTGTCAGAAATAATGTCATTGAATAAAAGTGATCAACATCAGCAGAACTAAAACATCTGGTTTATTATGATGAATATTTGAACTAATAGTTGTTGACATTAACATTAACATCTTCTATTTATTATTCTAAATGTTTAAATAACTGAAGTTAATACTTTCTATGTTAATCAATCTAATAATAAACATCAAATGCTTTAATTTAACCTCTTGAACTCTGTGATTTATCAAAAATGTCCTAAATAACTTTTCATCTTCAAATTTTGAGCAAAATATTTACAAGTTGTAAAAAATACCTGAGGTCCTGAGATCTGTCCCTTTTAACACTCGTTATAATTTATATTAATTAATTTATAAGCCATAATTTAGATGTTTGAAATATTTTATTTGACATTCTAAAGGAAATTGTAACTTTTATTCATTAAACTATAATTATTGTATTAGTTAGTAATAGTATAATAACTAATATATGGTGGTTTGTTATTATTAAGTTAAGTTTTTGTATTTATGGATTTTTTTTTTATCAAAAAAAAAAGATTTCTATCGTAAACTATCTGGTTGCAGTTCAGCAATGTTCCACTAGATGTCCCTATAAACCAGCAATTGTAAAAACATCGTATTTCGACAAAAGTTTAAGGAAATATGTGTTAAAAACTAAATAAGAACGTGGAGGTTTATTGATTATTAGTGTAATTAGTCGGTTATAGATGATATTGTTGATATTTAAGGGTCAAAATAATCATAAATCCGAGTTGAAACAAACACATTTGTATAAAGATTTATTTCTTTAAAATCACAAGATAAATATTTGACATGAAATAATTAACATAGTTTCTCGTTATATTACCTCAAAATATTATTTGCCAAGGCGTGTTGCAGATAAAACACATAAATATTATGCGGTCAAAGTATTTCTGTAAGAAATAAAAAATCCGTTAAAAAATCTTCAACAGTAAAGTCTGAGGTGCTCGTTGAGCAGCGGCGCAGTTCCCAACATGGCCGCGCGAGGGCAGTACTGAGACACCTGCGGCTGCAGCAGCGTCGGAACCAGAAATGGACCCGGGATCAGAGTCGAGTAGCCCGGGTGAGAGTTCTGAGAGATCTGGTTCTGGTGGTGAGTTTTCTGAGGCGGTCTCCCGATGATGGACTCGATGCTGAAGGAACACTTGGACTTGGTCCTGGTGACGTCACTGGCCTTGAGGTTCTGAGGCAGGACGGGATACGAAGATGAAGATGATGATGATGAAGATGATGATGATGAAGGTGTGAGGAGAGGGTCCTGTGCGTGCAGGTACCGCAGAGGAGCAGCGGTACCTGCGGACTGGACCGGGTACGGAGGCCGGTAAGGTCTGTAGTTGGAGAAGAAAACCAGTCCATGTTCGCCGAACTCTCCCGCGCTCCTCTTGAAGCGCTTCCGGCGGCGCAGGAAGCTGCCGTTGTCGAACATGTCCTCGGAGGCGGGGTCCAGGGACCAGTAGTTGCCCTTGCCCGGGTTCCCGGGCTCCCGGGGGATCTTGACGAAGCAGTCGTTGAGCGACAGGTTGTGCCGGATGGAGTTCTGCCAGGCCGGAAACTTGTCCTTGTAGAACCGGAAGCGGTCGCTGATGAAGTCGCAGATGCCGCTGAGCGTGAGCTTCTTGGCGGGGCTCTGCAGGATCGCCATCGTGATGAGCGCGATGTACGAGTACGGAGGCTTCACCGAACCTTTCTGGGCCGCCCGGGACCCGTCCGCGCACGATCCGCTCTCGCTCTCGCCCGAGGAGTCCCCGGAGGAGTCCCCGGAGGAGCCCGAGCTGAAGTCCCCGGAGGAGCCCGAGCTGAAGTCTCGCTCGCCCTCCATGAGGGTCTCGTCCTCTGGACCCAAGTTCGGGTGAAAAGCGTCGAACCCGTGAGTCTCCGGAGTCATGGTTCTGGTCTTAAGAAGTCCAGGGAGAAGGAAGGAGAACCCGGAGAAGAACTGGCGGCTCCTGAGAGAGAACTCTGGCCCTTCATGGGGGGGAGTCCAGGGTCTTATATGTGGAGGGGCTCCTGGTCCAGGGCCTATCAGGAGGGGCCCCCCTTCACCGCGGGGGGCCAGGAGCCCCACAAACGAGTTATGTTAATGTGAGGCAGGACTTTGAGATAAGACACTTTTAAGCATTTAAATAACATTAAAACTAATAAACAACGAAACTTTGAGTTTCGTTAAAAACACATTTGAAGATCGATTTATTTTCTAAAGTTTAAACACATTAAAATCATTTTTATCTAAAAACCTAACACGATTATTATAAATATTATTATTAAAATATATTGGGTTTAATTCAATTAATTCATTTAGTAAAAAAAAAGAAGATATAACTTTAATTCTGATACAGTTATGTGCAAAACGTCAATAAATAAAAAGTTTTTCTCATGAACGGAGGATTTAAATAAGATTCAATGAAAAACTGTGAATAAAGTTGGTTATCGAGTCACAAAAACGTATAAATGTTAATATTTATGTTGTTATTAAGACGATAATTAACTTTAATTTAAAGGTTTATGTTGTGATCAAATGTGATGACTTTTAAAGAATAATATTAAAGTTTGTAACGTGAGATAAATTAACATAAAAACTAATCAAACGGAAAAAACCTGTTATTGAAGTTTATTTACGAGTCAAAGTTTTATTTATGAGTCAAACATTTATTTTCAACATATTTTTAGTTATTTCTCAATTACGGTTGTTTAATCTATACGTTTACATGACGTTTGTTGTGTTTTATTTGAGTTTTTAAAAAAAAATACATGATTGTTTTGTTTTTATAAATAAACGAAAAAGTTTTTTAAAAAAAAGAAAAAAAGTCTCCGATCTTGTCCGAGTGATGCCGGAAAACACCGAACACCTTCCGTCGCCGCGAAACTTAATTTAAAACATTTTTACAAAAGTATTTAAACATCTCAAGAGTTGGTTTCAGGGGATCATGGGAGTCACGAGTGTTTCCCGGGGACCCCCCCCTGGACCCCCGCGGCTTCGGTTAGTTTGCCACCTCTGTCCCCGCAGGTGTGACGATGACGCCCCGCAGGCGCAGAGAAAGGCGAGGATGGATCCATTAATGGCGGATATTAACGAGCATCTGCATCACAATCGGGAGGAAATGGCTGCTCGGCCTCGCGCGCTCTGGGCGACACGACTTAGCGCGGCTTTATGGCCCGCGATCAATACGATCGATGCGATCAATGCGATCAATACGCAAAACACGGAGTCGTGCCAACAACCGCCGCAGCATCTCCATTGCTGATGAGCGCGCTGGGAAAACCACGCCCACTTCCTCACCTGAGATCACATGACCGCGCATTATGACGCAAACGAGGGATTAATAAAAAGGATGGTGTGTGTGTGTGACGTCATGAAGGAAGTTGATAACGAGACGATCGAATCACGTGACTTTATTTCTCGTATTGTTGACTCAGCAGTATTTTGATTTATATAATTATTCTCATTCAGCGACGACGTCGCAGTTTAGTCAACGTTTCTAAAATGATTGACACTTTATAAGAGACTTTGTAAGAAACTACAACGTATTTTTGTGTAAGTTTATGATATAAATGTTAACTTTTCACGTGACTTAGAGTAAAAATGTATTATAACTTTTCATGTACTTTTTTTTAAAGAAAATTACTTGTTACTGCAGTATTGTTACATATATTTGTGCTTTAAAATACTGAATCAACATATGTATTTAGAAGATTTGAACCCTGGTTAAAACAATATAAAGTTAACATAAATATTATATATATAATATATATATATATATATAT
>NC_141818.1:51185213-51187713 GCF_982586985.1 Callionymus lyra | reverse complement strand
GTTCTGTATTTGTTTGGCTCTGTGTTTGTTTCTGTGTTTGTTTCTGTGTTTGTTTCTGTGTTTGTTTCTACCTTCAGTCTGATGACAGTCATGGTCTGACCCTCCTGGTTCTTCAGTGTTTTCTCCCACAGCAGCTCCTGCAGTGAAAGAATATCAAAGATATAAAAACATATATTTCTCAGTATACAATGAAGTAATACTAAAGATACATGTACAGTGATGTATACAAACGTGTACCTGGATGAAGGTGTTCAGAGCTTCTTCACAAACGTCTCCACAAACCTCCAGAGTCACCGTTTGAATGCTCTGGAGAAACAGGTCACATGATCATGTTAACGTCTGTTCTCTGAGGAACGAATAAAGTTTTTCAAGTTTTTCACACATTTATAGAGAAATCTTTATGATCTTATTTGACTTGTGAGCGAGGAGTACGAGGAGGAGGCTCTGGGTCAGACCCAGGACCTGCCTCAGCCCCCCCCACACACTGCTGAGTTCTCTGAGGGTAGTGAGTAAACTAAGACTTTATTTAATGAGTTTACATTTGAACCAAACTAACTTTATATTTAAAATAAGATTTTCCTACATTTGAGTTCAGAGAAGAAAACATAATATCAAACATTAGTGTTTAAATAATAATAACATAGTAATAATACAGTAACACAACAGTGATGATCTAACAACACAATAATAATAACATAATAATACATTTGAATAATAATATAAACTATATAATAATAATATAATATAAACTATATAATAATAATATAATATAAACTATATAATAATACTATAAACTATATAATAATAATATAAACTATTTAATAATAATAATAACATAAACTATATAATAATAATATAAACTATTTAATAATAATATAAACTATTTAATAATAATATAAACTATATAATAATAATATAATATAAACTATATAATAATAACATAAACTATATAATAATAATATAATATAAACTATATAATAATAATATAATATAAACTATATAATAATAATATAAACCATATAATAATAATATAAACTATATAATAATACTATAAACTATATACTATATAATTATAATATAATATAAACTATATAATATAAACTATATAATAATATAATATAAACTATATAATAATACTATATAATAATACTATAAACTATATAATAATACTATAAACTATATAATAATACTATAAACTATATAATAATACTATAAACTATATAATAATAATATAAACTATATAATAATAATATAAACTATATAATAATACTATAAACTATATAATAATAATATAATATAAACTATATAATAATAATATAAACTATATAATAATAATATAAACTATATAATAATAACATAAACTATATAATAATAATATAATATAAACTATATAATAATAACATAAACTATATAATAATAATATAATATAAACTATATAATAATAACATAAACTATATAATAATAACATAAACTATATAATAATAACATAAACTATATAATAATAATATAAACTATATAATAATAAAATAAACTATATAATAATAATATAATATAAACTATAATAATAATATAATATAAACTATATAATAATAACATAAACTATATAATAATAATATAATATAAACTATATAATAATAACATAAACTATATAATAATATAATATAAACTATATAATAATAACATAAACTATATAATAATAATATAATATAAACTATATAATAATAACATAAACTATATAATAATAACATAAACTATATAATAATAACATAAACTATATAATAATAATATAAACTATATAATAATAACATAAACTATATAATAATAACATAAACTAAACTATATAATAATAATATAAACTATATAATAATAAAATAAACTATATAATAATAATATAATATAAACTATATAATAATAATAATAACAAACTATATAATAATAACATAAACTATATAATAATAATATAAACTATATAATAATAATATAATATAAACTATATAATAATAACATAAACTATATAATAATAACATAAACTATATAATAATAACATAAACTAAACTATATAATAATAATATAAACTATATAATAATAAAATAAACTATATAATAATAATATAATATAAACTATATAATAATAATATAATATAAACTATATAATAATAACATAAACTATATAATAATAACATAAACTATATAATAATAACATAAACTAAACTATATAATAATAATATAAACTATATAATAATAAAATAAACTATATAATAATAATATAATATAAACTATATAATAATAATATAATATAAACTATATAATAATAACATAAACTATATAATAATAACATAAACTATATAATAATAACATAAACTAAACTATATAATAATAATATAAACTATATAATAATAAAATAAACTATATAATAATAATATAATATAAACTATATAATAATAATAATAACAAACTATATAATAATAACATAAACTATATAATAATAATATAAACTATAT
>NC_141818.1:51112713-51180213 GCF_982586985.1 Callionymus lyra | reverse complement strand
AAGAGCCAGGATCACAACTATCGGCTCTGAGGCCGCAGTGAGATAATCTGCTCAGAGCCGTCGGGATTTAAACACTTTGTGGTATTTTTTGTTTTATCTTTTTGTTGCCGCGTCTTCATCCTCGTCCCGACAAAAGTTAATCTTCATTTCAAAGCCGTGAACAGAAAGACTTTTATGTGGCGGCCCAGAGAGGACCCGCTGAGTGCTGCTATCAGGGCTTAATGACGGCGCGCTGAAAGAAGCTGAGAAAACTTTAGAAACGCCAATTACATCCCACAAAACACGGCAAACAAACTGCAGCTATTGTCCCGCCATCAGGACCTCCTGCTCCGCCCCCGCCTGACCTCACACCGAGGCTAAATGTTGCGTCCAGCGGCTTGAGCCCTGTTAGCTAGCTACCACACAGGTGGAGCCGCGGGGGGTCGCTTCAAACAGCCGGCGGGAGGAGGGGCTCACACACACACACACACACACACATAATCCTCTGCAGCTGGCACACACACACACGTATATACACACACACACTCACTAATACTCTCACACACACACATTGTGTCTTCTCGTTTACACTATTGTAACAGTTTATTTTGGAGTCTAAACAAGAAGGATCTTCTCGCCTGCAGTTCATACAAGAATTCTGAGCCGCTCTAGTAGAAGAACTCACATTTCTCCTTAAAACTCTTCACTGGCTGCCAGTTTCTTTCAGGATCATTTTAAAATTCTGGTTCTTACTTTCAGATCTATTCATGGTCAGATCTTCCATCAGTGATCTGATCCAGACTTACATCCCAGCTCGGGCTCTGAGGTCTGTGGATCAGAATCTACTGATGGTTCCTGAACTTCTGGACCAGAGGAGAGAAATCCTTCCAGACTGTTGCTCCTAAGCTTTGGAACCATCTCTGTGTTTGATGATCTACTGACTCCTTCAAGAAACATCTGTGTTTGATGATCTACTGACTCCTTCAAGAAACATCTGTGTTTGATGATCTACTGACTCCTTCAAGAAACATCTGTATTTGATGATCTACTGACTCCTTCAAGAAACATCTGTGTTTGATGATCTACTGACTCCTTCCAGAAACATCTGTGTTTTATGATCTACTGACTCCTTCAAGAAACATCTGTGTTTGATGATCTACTGACTCCTTCAAGAAACATCTGTGTTTGATGATCTACTGACTCCTTCAAGGAACATCTGTGTTTGATGATCTACTGACTCCTTCAAGGAACATCTGTGTTTGATGATCTACTGACTCCTTCAAGAAACATCTGTGTTTGATGATCTACTGACTCCTTCTAGAAACATCTGTGTTTGATGATCTACTGACTCCTTCAAGAAACATCTGTGTTTGATGATCTACTGACTCCTTCAAGAAACATCTGTGTTTGATGATCTACTGACTCCTTCAAGAAACATCTGTGTTTGATGATCTACTGACTCCTTCAAGAAACATCTGTGTTTGATGATCTACTGACTCCTTCAAGAAACATCTGTGTTTGATGATCTACTGACTCCTTCAAGAAACATCTGTGTTTGATGATCTACTGACTCCTTCAAGGAACATCTGTGTTTGATGATCTACTGACTCCTTCAAGAAACATCTGTGTTTGATGATCTACTGACTCCTTCAAGAAACATCTGTGTTTGATGATCTACTGACTCCTTCAAGAAACATCTGTGTTTGATGATCTACTGACTCCTTCAAGAAACATCTGTGTTTGATGATCTACTGACTCCTTCAAGAAACATCTGTGTTTGATGATCTACTGACTCCTTAAAGGAACATCTGTGTTTGATGATCTACTGACTCCTTCAAGAAACATCTGTGTTTGATGATCTACTGACTCCTTCAAGAAACATCTGTGTGTGATGATCTACTGACTCCTTCAAGAAACATCTGTGTTTGATGATCTACTGACTCCTTCAAGAAACATCTGTGTTTGATGATCTACTGACTCCTTCAAGAAACATCTGTGTTTGATGATCTACTGACTCCTTCAAGAAACATCTGTGTTTGATGATCTACTGACTCCTTCAAGAAACATCTGTGTTTGATGATCTACTGACTCCTTCAAGAAACA
The DNA here is from genome assembly GCF_982586985.1 of Callionymus lyra. Taxonomy (NCBI): domain Eukaryota; kingdom Metazoa; phylum Chordata; class Actinopteri; order Syngnathiformes; family Callionymidae; genus Callionymus; species Callionymus lyra. The sequence goes on along the minus strand of NC_141818.1, from coordinate 51,178,131 downwards.
TGTGTGTTTGATGATCTACTGACTCCTTCAAGAAACATGTGTGTTTGATGATCTACTGACTCCTTCAAGAAACATCTGTGTTTGATGATCTACTGACTCCTTCAAGAAACATCTCTGTGTTTGATGATCTACTGACTCCTTCAAGAAACATCTGTGTTTGATGATCTACTGACTCCTTCAAGAAACATCTCAAGACACTTTTATTTGTAGTTTTTTTGTGACCCTGGTCTGAGAAAAGCTCTTTACAAATCATCACTTACTCACTAACACTCTCTCGCTTCCTTTAACCATCAACAAGTTTTTTCACATCTTTCCATAGGTGATCTATGGGATTTAAGATCCGGACTCATTGATGGCCGCCTAAGAATTCTCCAGTGCTTTTACTCAAACCATTTCTGGGTATGTTTTGGGTCACTGTCTGGCTGGAACACTCATGACCTCTGACCCAGACCCAGCTTTCTGACACTAGGCCCTGCATTACTGACCAAAGTATTTCAAAAGTCTCCAGATTTCATGATTCCTTGCACACGGTTTGTGGCTCTGACACGTCAAGACTCTCATTTCTTTCACGTTTACTCAAAACATAAACCTGTAACCAGTGGAAACTAGTGAAACACAAACAGATTAATTTTCTTCTGAAGGTCGTTTCTAGAGTTTAACGCTGACATTAAAGGTTGTTATAAATGACATTAACCGAAGAAATATTGCAACTTAGAGACGAAGCGTTTTCTGATGATTGTGTTTAGTGTCTAGTTCAAATGGTTCAGTTAAAATAAGTACTTTTTAACTTTTTTATCATAAAAGTCAAGAAAACTGCTCACCTTGCTACGTCCTGAGTGTCAAAACAATGAAGGTCCAGAACCTCCGACAGATCCACCCTGAAAGAAACATTTCTCTTTATTTCTCGTACCTTTATCAGTTTAAGTAGAACATGATTCACGAGGACAAAATATAAATATTTTTGTTAATAAATAATAAAGTTCATGTTGAAAAAAGAAAGACAAAATCAAGCAAAAACTTAATTTCATTGAAATGAATCTCTATACATTCATTCTTTCACACACTTCTTATTTGAGATATAAGTTCAGTTTATTCTCAACATAAGGAAAAAATACAAATATTTCCAAGTTAAAAACAATCATAATAAACACAAAACATGAAGTCGAAAAGGAAGTTAAAGGAAGTGAAAACCAGTTCCTTTTTTACCCCCAATGTCATTTAAAAGTCTGGTGCACTTTTGTTTAATTATTTATTTATTTATTCGAACTATTTTAAATCCTGTCACGCACTGACATGTGGATATGAAACTTTAGTTTATTTTGAACTTGAATATTGATAAGAAAATACAAATATTTACATTTAAAAAGTGAAAAAATATATATAAATGTTGAAAAAAAGAAAACATTTTATTTTTATTTTATCATTTATTTTACAATGTTGTTAAAAAAATGACTAAAGTTTAGTTTATATTTTATGACTTCGTTCACACACTTGGAAATATTGATATTTTAAGTCCAGTTTTTGTTAAAAAGTAATTATTATCCGAATGTATTCTAGTACAGATTTGTCTTTTTATTAGATTTCAAACTGATTCATTCAATTCTAATGATAAATATATAAAAACTGGATTTAGTTTGTTTGATATTTTTCTAATTGTTTCCGTGAAGACGCTGCTAACGTAGACGAAGAGCATGTTGTTGTGATGAACCTCCGGCTGTGTCTTTCATGTGGTCATGTGACCTGGACCGAGGCAGCATGGATGCTTGTGTTAGCCACACGCTAATAACACGCTAACACACACACTCATGGATCTTCTGATGGACGGAGGTCAGAGGTCAACGACTGGAGGGAAACTAGACACCAGGGAGGGTTTACTCAAAGTGTGTGTGTGTGTGTGTGTGTGTGTGTGTGAGTGTGTGAGTGTGTGTGTGTGTGTGTGTGTGTGTGTGTGTGTGTGTGTGTGTGTGTGTGTGTGTGTGTGTGTGTGTGTGTGTGTGTGAGTGTGTGAGTGTGTGAGTGTGTGTGTGACTGCTTCATCTTTGACACAAAGATCAGAGCAGCAGCTCGTGGACTTCATCTTCTTCTCCAAACAAAGCAGGAATCTATGGTGGATCCCGTTAATCCCACACCGGAGAGGAACCTGCTGGGAGTACCAAGAGAGGAATTACCTTGATCTCTGAGTCTCCAGGATCTTGGCCAGACCATTGATGGACCTGTTGACGTGCACACACACACACACACACACACACACACATGAAACAACTTTTTAAAATATGTCCACAAATATTTATCCATATTTAATTCAACTTAAAAAGACCTGAAGTATTTATAGTTATTTTTGTTATTGGTTTAAATAAATCATTTATTATCAATATTACCAAGAACCTTAAATATTGTTGAAAAAAAGTTATTTTTACAAATATTTTTGTCCGAAAAAGACATTAACTATTTTTTTTTCACTATTTTATTCATGAAATCATGGTTTTGTACTTTTGAACGAGATTCATTCTTGTGTTTAAATACATTTAGATTTACTTTTATTATGGTTTTGATGACATTTTAAAAATATGTATATTTTAATTCAATTTAAAAATCTTTGATTTTGTGCAAGAATGTTTGAATTCGTTTTTGTTTATGATAAATACTTAAACTATCAACATCGTAAAGAAATATTTGAATATATTGTCTCAGATCTGCGAGAAAATATATGTATTTATGAGATATTTTATTTTACAAATATTTTGAAATGTATGAAACAAAAAATACATACTTTAAAAAAAAAATATATATATATATATTTCAATAACCAATATTATCCATACTTTAGAATTTTGCTCGGATCAGTAAAAGCATTTTATTTATTAGATATTTTGACATGTATTTAAAAATATCTAGAAGTAACAAAACAAAAAAAATCTAATACAAGCTTCGGATTTACACCATTTTATTTAATTCATTGACTCATGTCTGTATATTCAGACGTATCCCTGTGTTTAAATATAAATATTTCTCTTTTTAAATGATGTTATTATGTGTTTAAAAATTACATTTAACCTAAAAAATAAATAATTATTCAAAACAGATTATATACACAAAATGTTATTGGTTATAATAAATGATTTATTATCAATATGATCAAGTCACATCTTAGTAAATAGCTTAGATCAGTGAGTAAAATGGTACATTTATGAGATATTTTGAACTCATGGTAATATTTATAAAAAAAATCATGTAATCATGTAAACTTTTATTTATTTTATTAATTTATTGATTTTAACTACGATGGTAAAAGTTTCATGAACATTTAACACTATATTTATAATTACATTTATCTCTCAAATAATTCTGATTAAAGATTTTTAAAATATATTTAACATAAAAACGTATTTATATTTATATATATATTTAAATATATTTATATATATTTAATTACCTCACGGCATCTCTGATGTGAACGAGCTCCTCCTCCTTCACCAGGTCGGTCTTGTTGACGATGGTCAGATCTGCCAGAGCGATCTGCCTGAAACACAAACGTGTGTTACTGACGCACAAATATCACGACTGAAACACAAACGTGTGTCAGTGGAAGCTGCACAACTGACGCACAAATATCACGACTGAAACACAAACGTGTGTTACTGGAAGCTGTACAACTGACGCACAAATATCACGACGTGGAAGCTGCACAACTGACGCACAAGTATCACGACTGAAACACAAACGTGTGTCAGTGGAAGCTGCACAACTGACGCACAAGTATCACGACTGAAACACAAACGTGTGTCAGTGGAAGCTGCACAACTGACGCACAAGTATCACGACTGAAACACAAACGTGTGTCAGTGGAAGCTGCACAACTGACACACAAATATCACGACTGAAACACAAAGGTGTGTCAGTGGAAGCTGCACAACTGACGCACAAATATCACGACTGAAACACAAAGGTGTGTCAGTGGAAGCTGCACAACTGACGCACAAATATCACGACTGAAACACAAACATGTGTCAGTGGAAGCTGCAAGACTGACGCACAAATATCACGACTGAAACACAAACGTGTGTTACTGGAAGCTGTACAACTGACGCACAAATATCACGACTGAAACACAAACGTGTGTCAGTGGAAGCTGCACAACTGACGCACAAATATCACGACTGAAACACAAACGTGTGTCAGTGGAAGCTGCACAACTGACGCACAAATATTGCGACTGAAACACAAAGGTGTGTCAGTGGAAGCTGCACAACTGACGCACAAATATCACGACTCAAACACAAACGCAAGTTTCACGAGCATGTGAAACAACAACAGCAACACACAACTGTGTGTGGGCGCCGGCGTCAAATGGTTGTTTAGTTTGAAGGTGAAAACACAAACAAAGAGCAAGAAGGTGGAGGGTCGCACAACTGCTCTCATTCATTTGTGTATTTGTTCAACAACAAGCGCACACAGCTGCTGAAGAACACAAACACAAGGCAGAGAGACGTCGAGAAATACAATAAATCAATGTTGACAAATGTGTGTTGAGAGATTGTTTTGTGTGGTAATTGTGATGTACTTGTGTGTATTTGTGTATTTGTATGGATTTATAGATACAACTTTATTGATCCCTTTATCAGTGACACCAATTTCAATAATTAAAAAAAGAAGTTTTGAATTATTCATAGTCTTTTAAATTCAATTTATAAATGTTGGTATAATAGAGTCTCCAGACTAAAGCAACAGAGCACAGAACTACTGGATCGATCCGTCACATGATCGTCGCAGGATTGGCTGAAAGTCTTCATGTGTCGCGAGATTGTTTTGTGTGCGTTATTTACGTTTGTATTTGAAAGGCTGGTTGTTTTGTCTTGATTCTGTGTTGTTTAATGAGGGTGAGTTGTGTTGATGTTGTTGTTGTCATCTATATTTGTTGACCACACTTGTGGTGGTCTTTGTGTTCTTGTTGTGTGTTGTCGCTCAACGTTTGTGTGACACTAGTGCAGGTAGTTGAGTTGTGGTGTGATTATTTGTTGTTCAATAAGGGTCAGTTGTGTTGATGGTGTGGTTGTCGTCTATATTTGTTGACCACACTTGTGGTGGTTTTTGTGTCCTTGTTGTGTGTTGTCGCTCAGCGTTTTTGTGAGAATAGTGCAGGTAGTTGTTGTGTTGTGATTCTTTGTCGTTTAATGAGGGTGAGTTGTGTTGATGATGTTGTTGTTGTTTATATTTTTTCACCACACTTGTGGTGGTCTTTTTGTTGTGTTCTTGTAGTGTGTTGTCGCTCAACGTTTGTGTGACACGAGTGCATGTAGTTGTTGTGTTGACTGTTGAGCACGATTCTTATGTTATTATTAGATTTATTCATTTTCTGCACCTCGTTCCCGTGTCAGAGGTCACACTGTGTTGGGGTCCATCCCAGCTGCTCAGGGCGAGAGGCGCGGGACACGCTGAACACTTCACCAGACGTCACGACTCAACAATATCTTTATAAAATGCTGACTCAGCTCTTGAGACACTTTGAGAATCAAAGTCTTGCTCGAGGACACATGGGACCAGAGCTGGGATTTGAACCCGTGACCTCCTTCAGGCTTCTTGTGAAGAACGAGTCTAGAAACACAAGTTTTCAGTTTCAGTTTATTTACTTTATTATTTTTATGATTTTGTTTTATTGTTTTTATTTCTTTTATTTGTCCTTTTGTTTTTGAGAACAAAGTGTTTTGATGAAATATTGTCAACAAAATGAGAACTTAGATTTTGTTTTTGTTGTTGTTACACAATAGTGTAACATTAGAAAAAGTGTTATTTTTCTTAAGGATCTTTGAATAAAACGAAAAACGACATAATATGACATTAAACTACAGTTTAAGTTTCATATTAAAGTTTGACGGTCCCTAAAACAGTCTCATAATATGACATTAAACTACAGTTTAAGTTTCATATTAAAGTTTGACGGTCCCTAAAACAGTCTCATAATATGACATTAAACTACAGTTTAAGATTCATATTAAAGTTTGACGGTCCCAAAAACAGTCTCATAATATGAGATTATACGACAGTTTAAGTTTCATATTAAAGTTTGACGGCCCCTAAAACAGTCTCTTAATATGACATTAAACTACAGTTTAAGATTCATATTAAAGTTCGACGGTCCCTAAAACAGTCTCATAATATGACATTAAACTACAGTTTAAGATTCATATTAAAGTTTGACGGTCCCTAAAACAGTACAGAATGTGGTCCCTAAAGTGTTGACTTTAGGTTTCAATAATCATTGTATTCCTGAGATCAAACGTACGCTTGTGTTTTGATTGTGTAACTGAAGATGTTCTTGTTGTGTTTCATTGAACTCGTCTCAACTCACCTCGCAGCCTCGTTCACCAGACCTTCACTCTTCTCTTCGTTCAGTTGCTGCAGAACAAACATTGACCTGTCAGTCAAACATCAGAGACGTCGTCAATACAAGAGTTCAGATGAAGTGTAGACTAGTGTTGTGTAGATTTGTGTTGTGTAGATTAGTATTGTGTAGATTTGTGTTGTATAGATTAGTGTTATGTAGATTAGTTTTGTGTAGATTGTGTTGTGTACATTTGTGTTGTGTACGTTTGAATTGTGTAGATTAGTGTTGTGTAGATTGTGTTGTGTACATTTGTGTTGTGTACATTTGAATTGTGTAGATTAGTGTTGTTTAGATTTGTGTTGTGTAGATTTGTATTGTGTCGATTTGTATTGTGTAGATTTCTATTGTGTACATTCGTATTGTTTACATTTGTATTGTGTCGATTTCTATTGTGTAGATTTGTGTTGTGTAGATTTGTATTGTGTACATTTGAATTGTTTACATTTGTATTGTTTACATTTGTATTGTGTCGATTTGTATTGTGTCGATTTATATTGTGTACATTTGTGTTGTGTAGATTTGTATTGTGTACATTTGAATTGTTTACATTTGTGTTGTGTAGATTTGAATAGTGTAGATGTGTGTTGTGTAGATGTGTGTAGCTGAAAGATCAGGTTCTTCTTCAGGTTTGTCGATACTTGAGCAGCTCAGTGTGAAAACTCTCACCTTCACATGTTTTAACACCTTCTGATCACGACCATTATCTGCTGACACCTGCCCTGTTGCTGCACTCACACTGTTGTGTGTCTGTTTGTGTGACTGTGTCTGTTTGTGTGTGAGTGTGCGTCTCTTTGTGTGTGTGTGTGAGTGTGTCTCAGTTTGTGTGACTGTGTCTGTTTGTGTGTGTGAGTGTGCGTCTCTTTGTGCGTCTGTTTGTGTGACTGTGTCTGTTTGTGTGTGTTACTGTTTGTGTGTGAGTGTGCGTCTCTTTGTGTGTGTGTGTGTGTGTGTGAGTGTGTGTCAGTTTCTGTGACTGAGTCTGTTTGTGTGTGAGTGAGTGTGTGTCTGTTTGTGTGTGTGACTGTTTGTGTGTGTGACTGAGTCTGTTTGTGTGTGTGAATGTGTGTCTGTTTTTGTGTGTGTGTGTGTGTGTGTGTGTTCGTGTGTTCGTGTGTGTCTGTTTGTGTGTGTGACTGTTCGTGTGTGTTACTGTTTGTGTGTGTGACTGAGTCTGTTTGTGTGTGAGTGTGTGTCCGTTTGTGTGACTGAGTCCGTTTATGTGTGTGAATGTGTGTCTGTTTGTGTGTGTGTGTGTGTGTGTGTGTGTGTGTGTGTGTTTGTGTGATGGTAAGAGTTAAACCAGGAAGTGACTCAGTGTTGATTTAAATCCATTCAGACCAAAGCAATAGAGAAACGTCTTCAAACAGGATCAGATCATTATTGTAGTGAGATCTTGATCTTGATCGTTTACTTTTGACTCGAAGGAAGCTAAAGGACAAACATCGTCAATCATCCTGAGCTCAGTGAGTTGAGACCCAGAGTAGATGTTCATCTGATAGTTGATCAAATAGATGACATTAATATTTAACTAAGGTTAGTTAGTTTCTACTTCCTGTTTGAGTCACGCTTGTCATTTCATTTTATTAAAGGTTTATAAACAAATATATTCTCATCTTCACGTACCTGTAAACCATATTTAGCATCGATGACAGTCACGATACCTGAAAGAAAATCACCTTCATCACCATCATCATCATCATCACCTTCATCATCATCATCTTCATCATCATCACCTTCATCTTCATCACCTTCATTATTATCATCATCATCATTATCTTCATCATCATCATCATTATCTTCATCTTCATCTTCATCTTCATCATCACCTTCATTATTATCATCATCATAATCATTATCTTCATCACCTTCATCATCATCATCACCTTCATCACCTTTATCATCATCATCACCATCATCTTCATCATCATCATCATCACCATCATCACCTTCATCACCTTTATCATCATCATCACCTTCATCACCTTCATCACCTTCATCATCATCATCATCATCTTCATCATCACCTTTATCATCATCATCATCATCATCACCTTTATCATCATCATCATCATCTTCATCATCATCATCATCATCATCATCATCACCATCATCACCATCATCATCATCATCATCATCACCATCATCACCATCATCTTCATCTTCATCATCATCATCTTCATCATCCTGGTGATCAATAAAAGTTCTGACCGTCCAGATATATGTCACTGCCCAGATCAGCATCGACCCAGAACATGGCCGCCACAGCTCCTGCAACAGACACATGTTTATTGTTAAAGACAAACGACATCAGATGATTTGATGAAAGACTCTGTGGAAACCTGTCAATCAACTGGACGCACACGAGTGGCGAGACGTTCAGGGACACATTCATCAGACAATTTAACCCTCGCATCGTCTCAGGGTCAACGACCTCCACCCCTGCATATGAAGTCGTTGACCTTTGACCCTCAGACGACACCAGGGTTAAAAACGTTCTCTCACCTGGATCAGCGAGTCCCGTCGTCTCCAGGAGAATGTAGTCGAACTTCCCCTTCTTCTGCATCAGGTTCTCGATGGCCTTGAGCCCGTTGTCCCTGCAGAAGAACCAGCATCAGTCCTGACCCCGACACTGGGTTCGTGACCTACTTGACGGAGCAGCAGAGGCAGCCGTTCCTCAGCTCCAGCCACTCCTCGTACAGTTCCCCGGCGTGACTCACGGCCAGAGACTTCTCGAGAGCGCTCCCTGCAGGAGAAACGTGGTCATTGTCGAACCACTCTGCGTGGATGTGAGGTGCGATGCTGCCCTCTAGTGGCGAACAAGAGAACTAACGCTCACCTTCACCAAACTCGTTCAGTATGACGGCGATACGTTTGTTGTGTTGTTCTGTCAGGATGTAGTTCAGAAGTGTCGTTTTTCCAGCTCCTGCGAGAAGAATAGAAGCCAGAATATCAGTTTTAAAGTTTATTTTTTGTTCATGTCTGCGACAATTACATCCTCAGGGGCCACATTTCTACAGTGGCTGTTGTGAGGGGCCACAGAGCAAAGATAAAGGAGGAAAAAGTGACTGAAAATGACTTAAAAATAAGCTAAATATGACAGAATATTTTTTGTTGTATTTTAAAGAACCTTTTGAGAGAATAAATACTCACAAGAATGAAAAAGTGGACAAAAGACCTAAAAAAAACAACTATTGTCATATATAGAGACAAGTAATGGAAAAAAAATACAAAATATAACTGTTGTTTTCTATGTGGAAATTCGTGCCGTAAGATTTTTTAGTTTTTAACTTCCTTTTCTTTTACAGCATTAAAATCATTGTTTTGAATGCATTAATAAATCCAGTGCAGAATTCAATGTGTAAAAAAAAAAAGGTTATCCCAAAAAAATATTCAGTATAACAACTAATGGAGAATGAAAGTGTGAACTGGCCAGTAGAAATAACGTGAGCCGTGAATGTGACAAAGTATCTTGAGGTTTGATCTACGAGCTCAAACACTGAGTCTGCCATGAATTCCCATCAAAATCCTTCCTTTCCTGCCTAGAAATATGATCTGATCAACATCCGTGACAACTTTCTTTGCAGCTAGTTCTTCTGTGGGCAGCTGGGGTTTGATTACATCAAAATAACATTTTGATTTGTAATCCGAATTTCTCCTATTAGAATTGGAGATTGTCCAGGTAGAATTCCCATTTGTCCTAGTATAGATTGGAATTCCAATATTCAGATCCCAATACAGTAGTAGTAGAGATCAGAATTCACTAGGAGAATTTGGAATCCTCCTAGTAAAGATTGGAATTCCAATATTCAGATCCTAGTTCAGTAGTAGGATCTGTATTAGTACAGATTGGAAATCCAATATCTACTAGTAGGATCTGGAATCCTTTGACGAATACACGTGTTCTTGGCGGAAGTTTTGGCCAAAGAAGAACCTCTGCCGTCTTCAAAACAATAGCTACTGATATCTCGGGTTAAACAAGACGAGTCTTATTGAAGAACATGCCTGTCGAGTCACATGTAGAAACTACTTTAGATTTTAAGGCAGATGAATGTGGAGTGAATATTAACTCTTACAAACGTGTCTCTGAAGTTTGGAAACTGAAGGAAGATCCTCATGTTCTGCTGCTTGAGCGAGAGACGCTTCACTACAGACGTTTATAATACGTAACATTACGTTAATGTAACTGTGACATTTATTTAATGTAACATTAAGAGATGCCTCCGAGCGTATCTGAGCTCATGCTTCTTCAAATAAAACTTTATTTTCCAGTATCGGTCGACAGCCACGAGTCACAGACGTCTTTGAAAGGCAAATAAAATACTAAGTGGCCTCATTATCACTGTTTGAATGTACAATAGTTGAAGGTTTAGTCATTTTATTTACACATTTACAAGACAAATGTTCAGGTTTGTTGTTATACTTGAAACAATGTTTGAATATAATAATAGTTGAAGGTTTATCTTTCAAATGTTACCATCACCACTGTTTGAATGTGAAACGATTGATTGTTGATTTTATTATTCAATAAATGACGTTTTTTTTAACCATAAAGCACCATAAAACCAACCCCTCAAATGTTTGGATCCTTCACATACATGTCAAGATGTCTCTGGAACAATACATTTGCCACCTGCTGCAGATACGAGAGAGATTATCTTTGTAATCTTCTTAAGATGGTCTCACCCAAGTATCCAGTGATGATGGTCACAGGGATCTGCTCAGTGACCGCGGGCTGGGACTCGATGGGCACCAGCTCTGGACAGTCATCCTCCTCCTCCATCACTGACACTAGAACCTGCTGAACATCAGCAGCAAACAGACATTTATTGACCGGAAACTACAGAAAAAATCATTCTATGACAAGTTATTCCTTCACGTTGATATAAAAGCTAAGAAATAAAACACGAAGAAGACATAATGGAATGTTTGTGCAAAATCGTTATATATTCTTCCATTTTAAGCGTTGAAAAAACGTAAGGAATTAGAAATTAAAACCTACTTTCTCTGCTACAAAGATCTGAGCAGTTTGTTGTCTTCTCGCGTTGACAGCGTGTAACACTGAAAGTGCTCCGGTGGAGACAGAGAAGGAAAGTTCCGCTCTGTTAAAACTCACAATATAATTTTTTATTTTATTTAAGTTCACTAAAATTCACCGCAAACAATTAATGAGTGAGGTCTAAATATATTTCATATATATATTTCATATATTTATACATTTCTAGATGTTTTCTTTGCATGTAGCGAACATTTAAAAAATACCACCATTGTAATAACAATTTTTAAACACAAGAGGGCGGAATAATATATTATACAGTCAAAGACGCGCAATAATACTTTACTTTACTTTACATTCTTAAAGTCACATTTAAAACACCACGTTAACCAGTTTTATTATTGGACATATTTTTCCAATGGATATTTAGTTAGTTAGTTAAAAAAAATCCTAAAATGTTCAGGAAATCCATCATAAAAAAAACAAACTTCGATCTTCAGAAAATATAAAATATGTTTTTAAATGTACAAGAATAACTTCAAATCAATTGTTAACAATAAAAGGTGATAGTAATATTCGACATAAGAGACATTTGAAGTAACCTGCCAAGTAATAAACCATTTTTTAAAATTTGAAAGTGATGTAAATAAAGTTAATTTAAGGAAATAATTGTATCATCATAGAAGTCGACCGTTTTCTTGACTAATATAAGAGTCACGATGATATCATGGCTTGGATCTAACGTGACGAGCAGAGAACTTCACTTCAACAGACTTTATTTATCAAACTTCACATTTGACCTGATTAACCTGTATTTGTTACACACCTGAAAAAGAAAACACAACAGGTGTTGGTTTTGTGGAATGTTGGCCGAACACGGACAAACATTTTGGAAGATTTCCACCTTTGATAAATTAAACTGGAGCGAGTTCTGTTGCTACGAAACAAAAGTTTCTGATACTTCGAGTTAAACCGTTGAGAAGTTAAACTATAAAGCTTTGGATCAAAGAGATGAAAACAAAGATGATAAACTCACAACACAAAATACAAACATGATCATTATTTATCTGTCCTGACCATGAATATAAGTTAATTTAATGTAATGTATTTTAATTACTATTTAATTTATATGCCTCTTTAATCCAATGTCTCTTATTATATTATATTTAGTTTTTTTTTAAATTCATTTTATTTTATATTAACATTCATATCATTCTGTTTACTCTGTACTGTCAACATCACACAACACACTGTGTATTTTTGTCATAAAAGTTTGATCAAAGTTTGGATCAATTTGCTTTGGATTTGATAGTAAGAAGTAAAATATTGTTATGAAGTTAAACATACAAGTTTACATACACTTGTGGGTCCCTTCTTTAGGGAGCCTTAGACCAGGACCAGATGTCACCAGGTGCTGCACAACCTTCAGTGAGGGGTCAGCTCAGTCCTGGTCTCTGTGATCCTGGACACGGGTCTGGTACTTCAAGGCCTTCCTCCCATGGAATGGTTCCTTCAACCAGCATTATCTTCCGGTCCATGGTTGACCACAGCTCGGTGTCAGGCCCGAGGGTTGTCTGGACCACCTCTGGGACCTGCAGCCTCCTTCATCAAGCCTACATCTCCCAGGAGCCTGCAGGGTGAAGGGTGTTGGACTACCTTGGACTTATGGCTGTACCTGCTGCTGTACCTGCTGCTGTACCTTCTGCTCTCTTCTTGACTCTCTCCCTCTTTCCATGGTGTCAGCGAGTGAGGGAAGGACTTTATCGTGACACCACCTATGCCTCCCTTGGTCTAAAGCTGGTCTACAGTCAGACAGCATGAGTCCGTCTTTGGCCGCAGAGTTTGCCAAAGTGGATCGAAAGTATAAAGTATCTTGACATTCTGTTCTGTGTGAATCTTTGTATCCTTTGTCTTTGTTTTTGTCTTTCATCATCATGTTCTTTATCTTTATATTTAGATTGTGTCGTCTTGTTCTTTCTTTTTATTTCTCTTTGTTCTTATTTTTATTTTTAAGAATTATCATCTGTATGGCTGTGTATTACTATTTGGAAAAAATATTTCCCAGAGGAGACCTTGTGAGGATCAATAAAGTTCTATTGATCCCATTAGAAAATGATCTTAAGCTCCGCCCACTGAAAACACGTTTTTCTGGAGATTAAATCTTGTTGACCATAACCACACCCACTCTGCTGTGATTGATCGTAGGGGGTTTGTCACTGAGCGTCATCAATGGTCTCCACCTCAAAGGGACTCGTTGTATAAACAAAGCGGGGCATGATTACAGCTGGAGGAGGAGTGAAGCCATTATTACATCATAATGGACTCTCGTAACCTCTCGTTCGCCCAGATTTCAGAGCAACTTTATAAAGTAATAAAGTGTAAAACATGGTCATGATGAGGAACTTCATCTTGGAGAAGAACATTTACTACATGACACCAGAGTCGATCACTAGTTGATGTTTAAATTAAGAAAGTTTAAATCTATCTTCTGTATTTCTACTAGTAACAAACTAAACCTTAATTTCTAAGATCGAACTTCAAAACAAACAAAAACAAAAATTCAATTTCACTTTAAAACATTTCATTTTATTTCACAATTTTCTTCTTCATTTCACTTTAGGTACAAAAAGTGTTTCTTTACATTATTGGCAAAAAAAGACGAGATTTCTTTGTGACGTCACAGAAGAAGAAGGTGACGTAAAAAAGAAAGAGAGACAGTTCCCTCTACCCCCCTCCCTCCCTCTCTCTCTCTCGCTCTCTCCCTATCTCTCTCTCTTTCTCTCTCTCTCCCTCTCTCTCTCTCCCTCTCTCTCTCTCTCTCTCTCCCTCTCTCTCTCTCTCCCTATCTCTCTCTCCCTATCTCTCTCTCTTTCTCTCTCTCTCTTACTATCTCTCTCTCCCTCCCTCTCTCTCCCTATCTCTCTCTCTCTCTCTCTCTCTCTCTCTCTCTCTCCTTCTCTCTCTCTCTCTCTCCCTCTCTCCCTCTCTCTCTCTCTCTCTCTCTCCCTATCTCTCTCTCTCTCTCTCCCTCTCTCTCTCTCTCATTTTTAACGCGGAAGTTCCTCCCAGTGCGCGCGCGGCTGCACGAGTGTTGACATGACCGTGGATCTGCTCTGACAGCAGGATTCAAACCGAGGACCTTCTCGTGCTCCGGACCCTCGCGCCAGCAGCGATGTCGTCACTGGCGAGCGCCGAGAGACGAGCCTTCGCCCTGAAGATCAACAGGTGAGTCACAAGTTTGACACGTGATCAGAACCCATCGATTACACCGCGATCATAAGTTGGTGTGTGTGTGTGTGTGTGCGCGTGTGTCCGTGCGCGCGTGCGCGTGTGTGTTTCCTGTCCAGCTGCTACACATGTGGAGGGAGGTTGGTCAGGTGTGCAGGAAGTTTGGAGGAAGTGACAGGAAGTGACTATTGTTGTGACATCCATCATAACAAACACTTCCCATTATTAGCTGCAACTTCCGCTCGTTCATCCAGGATCAGTGGATCAATGGATCAATGGATCAATGGATCAATGGATCAATGGATCAGTGGATTAATGGATCAATGGATCAGTGGATCGATGGATCGATGGATCGATGGATCAGTGGATCAATGGATCGATGGATCGATGGATCAGTGGATCGATGGATCAATGGATCAATGGATCGATGGATCAATGATCGAAACCCTGAGATCTTGGACTAAAATAAACTATTAGTTTAAAATCATCAACTTTCTTGATACAACATACAAGTTTTATAACAGTTTACAGACAATATTGACTTTAATGACGAAAGAAGATCAAACATCTTTGATCGTCACGTGCAGCTCTTGGGTAATAATGTGTAATAATGTCAGGCAGAATCCTCACCAGAGCCAGACGTGTCTGTGAAAACATCAGGTTTAACTACATTTTGAGTTCACGCTAATATTAAAAACCTTTACTTATTTAATGGACAGAACGAACGCAGCTGTTGACTTAATATTTATTGATATTTTTATTCTTTATTTTTTAATTAAACTTGTATTTCTTGTTTTCAAATGAAATATTAACCATTTATTGTAATGGTTTTTCATTCACGTTGACTTATTTTAACGATCGATGGATCGATGATGGAAATCCTGAGATCATGGACTAAAATAAACTATTACTTTAAAATCAATAAACTTTCTTGATACAACATACAAGTTTTATAACAGTTTACAGACAATATTGACTTTAATGATGAAAGAAGATCAATGATTGTCACATGAGGCTCAACAGAAACTCGTGTAATAATGTCAGGCAGAATCCTCACCAGAGCCAGACGTGTCTGAGTTTGCGCTCATATTAAAAGTTAAAAGTTATTTAATTGACAGAAGTAACGCAGCTGTTATACAAGAAGAATGTACAGTTGACTAAACTCTTCATTATTTAATTAAACTTGTATTTCTTGTATTCAAATGAAATATTAACCATTTATTGTAATTGTTTTAATGGTTTTTTATCCACTTTGACTTATTTTATCGATCGATGGATCAATGGATCGAATCCTGAGATCATGGACTAAAATAAACTATTAGTTTAAAATCATCAACTTTCTTGATACAACATACAAGTTTTATAACAGTTTACAGACAATATTGACTTTAATGATGAAAGAAGATCAATGATCGTCACGTGCAGCTCAAGAGAAACTCGTGTAATCATGTCAGGCAGAATCCTCACCAGAGCCAGACGTGTCTCTGAAACATCAGATTTAACTACATTTTGAGTTCGCGCTCGTATTATAAACCTTTATTTATTTAATTGACAGAACGAACGCAGCTTTAATACACGAAGAATATACAGTTGACCAAATATTTATTGATATTTTGATTCTTTATTATTTAATTAAACTTGTATTTCTTGTATTCAAATGAAATATTAAGCATTTATTCTAATTGTTTTAATGCTTTTTCATTCACGTTGACTTATTTTAACGAAACAACTTCATGTATTTTAGTCATTTGTTCAATTTATTTGAGCTTAAAATATTGATTCTTCTAATACATTGAATTATTAACGTTATTAATTAACATTAACGTTATTTTCTTTTGCACAGAAGTTCCACGTTATCAACAAATATATGATTTATTCATAGAGACTCGTTTTACACTTTCAAAATTAAAGCAAACCTTCTGTTTAAAACATATATTTTAACACGTAAAGGTAAAAATGCTTCTGTTAATCTTTGTTAAAACAGTTTTAAAAATAAAAACAAGTAGTTTTTTAAGTATTTCCAGGCGTTCAAAGCCGGAACAATAAGAAATAATTACAACTGTTTGTCAACTTGAACCTGAAATTCTTCTCAATGATTCAACCGATGCTTGAAGAGACTCGAACCTGTCGTGACTCGTCAAAGTCCTGATCATAGTCTTCGTCTCGCGTCCTGGTGTCACTCATGAGATGCTCCGGGTGGAGGTCCAGGTCCAGGTCCAGGTCCAGGTCCAGGTCCAGGTCCAGGTCCAGGTCCAGGTCCAGGTGAGACGATGGAGCTCCAGACGCTGGTGTTGAGATCATGAAGGTTCTTCAGCTGCTTCACATCAGACCTCGAGTCATTCAAGACGCTGTGGTCGAGAAGAACCAACTTGTGGTTCGACTCACTCGAGTAAACATGGGTTTGAAGTTTTACTGTCTGTTGTCTGAAGTTCTGAGTGGATTAGTTTGGACGAATAGAGACGTTTAAATGGAAATAAAGACGTTTAAATGGAAATAAAGATGTTCAAGTAGAAATAAAGACGTTTAAGTAGAAATACATGTGTCCGGAGAAGTCGTGGTCACGTCTTTTGAAATGAAACTAATGTTTGAATATTTCATATATAAAGTTAAATAGTTAAAGGTTTCATAGAACTACTCTTCGAGGCTCTGCAGTACTACTCTGCCAGATTACTTTGAAATACTTTGTGAGGTTTTGTTGTTTTGCTCCGTGAGGTTTTCGTAGTATTAATCCTCAAGATATCGTAGTATTGCTCCTCGAAGTTTCAGAGTTTTACTCCTCGAGGATTCGTTGTATTACTCAGTAAGGCTGCGCTGTATTACTTTGTGAGGCTTTGTTGTAATACTCTGTGAGGTTTTTGTAATATTATTGTTTAAAATTTTGTTGCATTACTCCTGTAGGATTTGTTGTATTTATCCATGAGGTTTCGTTGTATTTCTCCGTGACGTTTTTCGCAGTATTAATCCTAGAGACATCGTATTATTGCTCCTCAAAGTTTCACAGTATTACTCCTTGAGGATTCAATGTTTTACTCTGTGAGGTTTCATTGTATTACTTTGTAAGGCTTTGTTGTAATACCCTGCATGGTTTCGTAGTATTAATTTACAAGGTATTTTTGTATTACTCCTCTAGGATCCGTTGTAATATTCTGAGAGGTTTAGTTGTATTACTCTGTGAGGTTTTCACAGTACTAATCCTAGAGATATTTCAGCATTGCTCCTCAAAGTTTCACAGTATTACTCCTAGATGATTTAATGTTTTACTCCATGAGGTTTCAATGTATTACTTTGTGAGGCTTAATTGTAGTACTCTGGAAGGTTTCATAGTATTACTCTTAGAGGTTTTTTGTATTACTCTGAGAGGTCTCGTTGTATAACTCCATGAGGTTTTCACAGTTTTATTCCTAGAGATATCGTAGTATAGCTCCTTTAAGTTTCACAGTATTACTCCTTGAGGATTCAATGTATTACTTTGTGAGGCTTAATTGTAATACTCTGGAAGGTTTCGTAGTATTACTCTTAGAGGTTTTTTGTATTACTCTGAGAGGTTTCGTTGTATAACTCCATGAGGTTTTCGCAGTTTTATTCCTAGAGATATCGTAGTATAGCTCCTTGAGGTTTCACAGTATTACTCCTTGAGGATTCAATGTTTTACTCCTTGAGGTTTCATTTTATTACTTTGTGAGGCTTTGTTGTAATACTCTGGAAGGTTTCGTAGTATTACTCTACAAGGTATTTTTGTATTACTCCTCTAGGATCTGTTGTAATATTCTGAGAGGTTTAGTTTTATTACTCTGTGAGGTTTTCACAGTACTAATCCTAGAGATATCTCAGTATTGCTCCTCAAAGTTTCACAGTATTACTCCTAGAGGATTTAATGTTTTACTCCATGAGGTTTCATTGTATTACTTTGTGAGGCTTAATTGTAATACTCTGGAAGGTTTCGTAGTATTACTCTTAGAGTTTTTTTGTATTACTCTGAGAGGTCTTGTTGTATAACTCCATGAGGTTTTCACAGTTTTATTCCTAGAGATATCGTAGTATAGCTCCTTGAAGTTGCACAGTATTACTCCTTGAGGATTCAATGTATTACTTTGTGAGGCTTAATTGTAATACTCTGGAAGGTTTCGTAGTATTACTCTTAGAGGTTTTTTGTATTACTCTGAGAGGTTTCGTTGTATAACTCCATGAGGTTTTCGCAGTTTTATTCCTAGAGATATCGTAGTATAGCTCCTTGAAGTTTCACAGTATTACTCCTTGAGGATTCAATGTTTTACTCCGAGAGGTTTCATTTTATTACTTTGTGAGACTTTGTTGTAATACTCTGCGTGTAATACTCGTGAGGAAGTCCTGCTGACGCTGGAGTTGCTGGTTCTACTTCTCTTTTCTGCCTCGAACGAGGAACTGTCAATGGAGACGTCGATATTAGCCGTTAGCGTGTGGCTAGCAGGTGTTTGCACAGCTGTGTGGCTGCCGTTCAATCCTCCTAAGAGCCGGAGGATCCAGATTGAGTTTCAGCGGATCCTCCTCAGACATCTGCTCACGTGTCACAAACAACATGTGTTTTTAAAAACACGTTTACATTGAAGATGTGTTTAGATACTGCTGTATTTAATCCTCCAACAACGGTCGGGTCTGGACCTCCTGCGTGGTCATCTGGGTGCAGGCGTGACCCGGGACTCCCCCATGACCGCTGTGTTTGTGAGCCGCCCCCCCGACAGGAAGCCGCGCCGCGATGCTGCCGATAGCTTCGAGACACATTAGGACTGGAGACACACGATCGCTGCAGGGGCGTCCTGTGGCGTCACGTCCTCGGGGGGATTGACCGGAGAGATCTCTGACCTCTGACCTCAATGTCTAGTTATATATCTATAACTATGATGACTGTTGGGCAGAATCCTCACAATAACCAGACCTGAAACCTCAGGTTTATGTTTATTTAGAATAAAATAAAATGTATTTATTGTCAAAGAACATTTATTTTTTGTACTAAATTATTTATTATTTTATTTATCGTGTACTAAATATTTGTTGATATATTTAAGCATTTATTTCTTGTTGTTAAATACTACTAAAAATAATAATGTATTTAATACGATAAACCATATTTAATTATTTTTAAATCTAAATATTATTAATTTATTTACAACAATAATTAATTGTCATTTCGTCTTCAAATATTTATGCATGTTTTTTATTTCAAGTTCGATTTCTTTATTTTCTTATGCAGAAGTATTTTAAAATATATTAATTTATAAATTGTTTTTCAACTTTTTAACTAATCTGAGTAAAATATGAATTCAACGATTTATTAAAACATATATTTATAATGTATGTTAAAACATTTTTTTAATATATAAATAATTTGTATAAATATGTTTATTTAAACGTTTATTTAATGTATTTACACATGTATAGTTCAGATACATTTATTCAAATATAAATTTAGTGTATTTATAAATGTTTAGTTTAGATACTTTTATTTAAACAAATATTTATTGTATTTAAAAGCATATTTAGTTTAGATACTTTTATTCAAACATATATTTAATGTATTAATAAATATTTAGTTTTGATACTTTTATTCAAACATATATTTAATGTATTTGTAAATATTTAGTTTTGATACTTTTATTCAAACATATATTTAATGTATTTGTAAATATTTAGTTTAGATATTTTATTAAAACATATATTTAATGTATTTATAAATATTAAGTTTAGATACTTTTATTCAAACATATATTTAATGTATCTATAAATGTATAGTTCAGATACATTTATTCAAATATTAATTTAATGTATTTATAAATGTTAAGTTTAGATACTTTTATTTAAACAAATATTTATTGTATTTAACACATATTTAGTTAAGATACTTTTATTCAAACATATATTTAATGTATTAATAAATATTTAGTTTTGATACTTTTATTCAAACATATATTTAATGTATTTGTAAATATTTAGTTTTGATACTTTTATTCAAACATATATTTAATGTATTTGTAAATATTTAGTTTAGATATTTTATTAAAACATATATTTAATGTATTTATAAATATTAAGTTTAGATACTTTTATTCAAACATATATTTAATGTATCTATAAATGTATAGTTCAGATACATTTATTCAAATATTAATTTAATGTATTTATAAATGTTAAGTTTAGATACTTTTATTTAAACAAATATTTATTGTATTTAACACATATTTAGTTAAGATACTTTTATTCAAACATATATTTAATGTATTAATAAATATTTAGTTTTGATACTTTTATTCAAACATATATTTAATGTATTTGTAAATATTTAGTTTTGATACTTTTATTCAAACATATATTTAATGTATTTGTAAATATTTAGTTTAGATATTTTATTAAAACATATATTTAATGTATTTGTAAATATTTAGTTTAGATACTTTTATTCAAACAAATATTTAATGTATTTATAAATATAGACATTTATTGAAATATATATTTAATGTATTTCTAAACATGCAGATGCACATTAAAAAGTAACGTCATGTATTTGTACACAGAACATCATTCTGCTGCCTCTCAGCCACACTCTGGTTCAGGAATGTCAGGCAGTGATTCCAGAAATGCTGACAGAAACACACCATGTGCAAACACAGCAACACAGCAGCACAGCAGCTCAGCAGCACAGCGAGCTCAGGCCTGCACACGACGTGACGCGACAGAAAACCTCTGTCGGGAGAATTTCTGAAGCCGGGTGTGGTTTGAGTTCTGGTGGATTCTGATGCAGATTAATGTCCAGAGGAGCAACATCTGTCTGTAATGAGGATCACACATCTGGATCAACAATATGACATTAATGATGATCACACATCTGGATCAACGACATGACATTCATGATGATCACACATCTGGATCAACAACACAACATTAATGATGGTCACACATCTGGATCAACGACATGACATTCATGATGATCACACATCTGGATCAACAACACAACATTAATGATGGTCACACATCTGGATCAACGACATGACATTCATGATGATCACACATCTGGATCAACAACACAACATTAATGATGGTCACACATCTGGATCAACGACATGACATTCATGATGATCACACATCTGGATCAACAACACAACATTAATGATGATCACACATCTGGATCAACGACATGACATTCATGATGATCACACATCTGGATCAACAACACAACATTAATGATGGTCACACATCTGGATCAACGACATGACATTCATGATGATCACACATCTGGATCAACAACACAACATTAATGATGGTCACACATCTGGATCAACAACATGACATTATGAGATCACACATCTGGATCAACGACATGACATTATGATGATCACACATCTGGATCAACAACATGACATTCATGATGATCACACATCTGGATCAACAACACGACATTAATGATGATCACACATCTGGATCAACAACACAACATTAATGATGGTCACACATCTGGATCAACGACATGACATTAATGATGGTCACACATCTGGATCAACAACACAACATTAATGATGGTCACACATCTGGATCAGCGACATGACATTCATGATGGTCACACATCTGGATCAACGACATGACATTAATGATGGTCACACATCTGGATCAACGACATGACATTAATGATGATCACACATCTGGATCAACAACACAACATTAATGATGGTCACACATCTGGATCAGCGACATGACATTCATGATGGTCACACATCTGGATCAACGACATGACATTAATGATGATCACACATCTGGATCAACGACACGACATTAATGATGGTCACACATCTGGATCAACGACATGACATTAATGATGGTCACACATCTGGATCAACAACATGACATTAATGATGATCACACATCTGGATCAACGACATGACATTAATGATGGTCACACATCTGGATCAACGACATGACATTAATGATGATCACACATCTGGATCAACGACATGACATTAATGATGGTCACACATCTGGATCAACGACATGACATTAATGATGGTCACACATCTGGATCAACGACATGACATTAATGATGATCACACATCTGGATCAACGACATGACATTAATGATGATCACACATCTGGTTCAACGACATGACATTAATGATGATCACACATCTGGATCAACGACATGACATTAATGATGATCACACATCTGGATCAACGACACGACATTAATGATGGTCACACATCTGGATCAACAACACAACATTAATGATGGTCACACATCTGGATCAACGACATGACATTAATGATGGTCACACATCTGGATCAACGACATGACAATGATGATCACACATCTGGATCAACGACATGACATTAATGATGATCACACATCTGGATCAACGACACGACATTAATGATGGTCACACATCTGGATCAACGACATGACATTAATGATGGTCACACATCTGGATCAACGACATGACATTAATGATGATCACACATCTGGATCAACAATACAACATTAATGATGGTCACACATCTGGATCAACGACATGACATTAATGATGGTCACACATCTGGATCAACGACATGACATTAATGATGGTCACACATCTGGATCAACGACATGACATTAATGATGGTCACACATCTGGATCAACGACACGACATTAATGATGGTCACACATCTGGATCAACGACATGACATTCATGATTATCACACATCTGGATCAACAACACAACATTAATGATGGTCACACATCTGGATCAACGACATGACATTAATGATGATCACACATCTGGATCAACAACATGACATTAATGATGGTCACACATCTGGATCAACGACATGACATTAATGATGGTCACACATCTGGATCAACAACATGACATTAATGATGGTCACACATCTGGATCAACGACATGACATTAATGATGGTCACACATCTGGATCAACGACATGACATTAATGATGATCACACATCTGGATCAACGACATGACATTAATGATGATCACACATCTGGATCAACGACACGACATTAATGATGGTCACACATCTGGATCAACGACATGACATTAATGATGGTCACACATCTGGATCAACGACATGACATTAATGATGGTCACACATCTGGATCAACGACACGACATTAATGATGGTCAAACATCTGGATCAACGACATGACAATAACGATGGTCACACATCTGGATCAACGACACGACATTAATGATGATCACACATCTGGGTCAACGACACGACATTATGATGATCACACATCTGGATCAACAACATGACATTAATGATGATCACACATCTGGATCAACGACATGACATTAATGATGATCAGACATCTGGATCAACAGCATGACATTAATGATGATCACACATCTGGATCAACAACATGATATTAATGATGATCACACATCTGGATCAACAACATGTCATTAATGATGGTCACACATCTGGATCAACAACACAACATTCATGATGATCACACATCTGGATCAACAACACAACATTACTGATGGTCACACATCTGGATCAACGACACAACATTATGATGATCACACATCTGGATCAACAACATGTCATTAATGATGATCACACATCTGGATCAACAACATGACATTATGATGATCACACATCTGGATCAACAACATGTCATTAATGATGATCACACATCTGGATCAACAACATGACATTATGATGATCACACATCTGGATCAACAACATGACAATAATGATGATCACACATCTGGATCAACAACATGAAATTATGATGATCACACATCTGGATCAACAACACAACATTAATAATGATCACACATCTGGATCAACAACATGACATTCATGATGATCACACATCTGGATCAACGACATGACATTCATGATGATCACACATCTGGATCAACAACACGACATTAATGATGATCACACATCTGGATCAACAACATAACATTAATGGTGATCACACATCTGGATCAACAACATAACATTCATGATGATCACACATCTGGATCAATGACATGACATTCATGATGATCACACATCTGGATCAACGACATGACATTCATGATGATCACACATCTGGATCAACAACATAACATTAATGATGGTCACACATCTGGATCAACGACATGACATTAATGATGGTCACACATCTGGATCAACGACATGACATTAATGATGGTCACACATCTGGATCAACGACACGACATTAATGATGGTCACACATCTGGATCAACGACATGACAATAACGATGGTCACACATCTGGATCAACGACACGACATTAATGATGATCACACATCTGGGTCAACGACACGACATTATGATGATCACACATCTGGATCAACAACATGACATTAATGATGATCACACATCTGGATCAACGACATGACATTAATGATGATCAGACATCTGGATCAACAGCATGACATTAATGATGATCACACATCTGGATCAACAACATGATATTAATGATGATCACACATCTGGATCAACGACACGACATTAATGATGGTCACACATCTGGATCAACGACATGACATTAATGATGGTCACACATCTGGATCAACGACATGACATTAATGATGGTCACACATCTGGATCAACGACACGACATTAATGATGGTCAAACATCTGGATCAACGACATGACAATAACGATGGTCACACATCTGGATCAACGACACGACATTAATGATGATCACACATCTGGGTCAACGACACGACATTATGATGATCACACATCTGGATCAACAACATGACATTAATGATGATCACACATCTGGATCAACGACATGACATTAATGATGATCAGACATCTGGATCAACAGCATGACATTAATGATGATCACACATCTGGATCAACAACATGATATTAATGATGATCACACATCTGGATCAACAACATGTCATTAATGATGGTCACACATCTGGATCAACAACACAACATTCATGATGATCACACATCTGGATCAACAACACAACATTACTGATGGTCACACATCTGGATCAACGACACAACATTATGATGATCACACATCTGGATCAACAACATGTCATTAATGATGATCACACATCTGGATCAACAACATGACATTATGATGATCACACATCTGGATCAACAACATGTCATTAATGATGATCACACATCTGGATCAACAACATGACATTATGATGATCACACATCTGGATCAACAACATGACAATAATGATGATCACACATCTGGATCAACAACATGAAATTATGATGATCACACATCTGGATCAACAACACAACATTAATAATGATCACACATCTGGATCAACAACATGACATTCATGATGATCACACATCTGGATCAACGACATGACATTCATGATGATCACACATCTGGATCAACAACACGACATTAATGATGATCACACATCTGGATCAACAACATAACATTAATGGTGATCACACATCTGGATCAACAACATAACATTCATGATGATCACACATCTGGATCAATGACATGACATTCATGATGATCACACATCTGGATCAACGACATGACATTCATGATGATCACACATCTGGATCAACAACATAACATTAATGATGGTCACACATCTGGATCAACGACATGACATTAATGATGGTCACACATCTGGATCAACGACATGACATTAATGATGGTCACACATCTGGATCAACGACACGACATTAATGATGGTCACACATCTGGATCAACGACATGACAATAACGATGGTCACACATCTGGATCAACGACACGACATTAATGATGATCACACATCTGGGTCAACGACACGACATTATGATGATCACACATCTGGATCAACAACATGACATTAATGATGATCACACATCTGGATCAACGACATGACATTAATGATGATCAGACATCTGGATCAACAGCATGACATTAATGATGATCACACATCTGGATCAACAACATGATATTAATGATGATCACACATCTGGATCAACAACATGTCATTAATGATGGTCACACATCTGGATCAACGACATGACAATAACGATGGTCACACATCTGGATCAACGACACGACATTAATGATGATCACACATCTGGGTCAACGACACGACATTATGATGATCACACATCTGGATCAACAACATGACATTAATGATGATCACACATCTGGATCAACGACATGACATTAATGATGATCACACATCTGGATCAACAGCATGACATTAATGATGATCACACATCTGGATCAACAACATGATATTAATGATGATCACACATCTGGATCAACAACATGTCATTAATGATGGTCACACATCTGGATCAACAACACAACATTCATGATGATCACACATCTGGATCAACAACACAACATTACTGATGGTCACACATCTGGATCAACGAAACAACATTATGATGATCACACATCTGGATCAACAACATGTCATTAATGATGATCACACATCTGGATCAACAACATGACATTATGATGATCACACATCTGGATCAACAACATGTCATTAATGATGATCACACATCTGGATCAACAACATGACATTATGATGATCACACATCTGGATCAACAACATGACAATAATGATGATCACACATCTGGATCAAAAACATGAAATTATGATGATCACACATCTGGATCAACAACACAACATTAATAATGATCACACATCTGGATCAACAACATGACATTCATGATGATCACACATCTGGATCAACGACATGACATTCATGATGATCACACATCTGGATCAACAACACAACATTAATGATGATCACACATCTGGATCAACAACATAACATTAATGGTGATCACACATCTGGATCAACAACATAACATTCATGATGATCACACATCTGGATCAATGACATGACATTCATGATGATCACACATCTGGATCAACGACATGACATTCATGATGATCACACATCTGGATCAACAACATAACATTAATGGTGATCACACATCTGGATCAACAACATAACATTAATGATGATCACACATCTGGATCAACAACATGGCATTAATGATGATCACACATCTGGATCAACAACATATGATGATGATGATAAAGATGAAAACGATGATGAAGATGAAGGTGATGATGATGATGATGATGATGAAGATGATGGTGTTTTTCACTGAAGGTTAAGTCACTTGTATGGCTTCAAACTGCTGCTGCACCAGCAACTTAATCCAATTATGTGACTTTGGTTTGTTGTCTTTCATTTGAGCGTTGCTAGCTAAGATCGCTAACTTTGAAGACTCATAACTTTGTCTTTATTATTTTTCTGTGATCTATGTTCTTTATCTTAAGACTTTTATTATTGGATCATCTTGTTCTTTCTGTATTTGTCTTTGTTCTTATTTTTATGAATAACTGCTGTATTGCTGTGGCTAATTGGGAAAAAAAACAATTTCAATAGAGATCAATAAAGTTCTAACTTAACCTTAACTCCTTGGTGGATGTGTGCGTTGTCTCAGTGCTTTTTTTGTTGTTTTTATATCTATGAACTTAAGTAGACTTGTGTTTGTGAAAATTGTGTTGATGCGTATCACAATACATGGATAGGATATATGTGTAGTATTTTCGAGTACTTGACTCTGGTGTTGTGATAGTGTAGTAACAAGGATATATGTGTAGTATTGTCCAGTACTTGACTCTGGTGTTGTGATAGTGTAGTAACAAGTATATATGTGTAGTATTGTCCAGTACTTGACTCTGGTGTTGTGATAGTGTAGTAACAAGTATATATGTGTAGTATTGTCCAGTACTTGACTCTGGTGTTGTGATAGTGTAGTAACAAGTATATATGTGTAGTATTGTCCAGTACTTGACTCTGGTGTTGTGATAGTGTAGTAACAAGTATATATGTGTAGTATTGTCCAGTACTTGACTCTGGTGTTGTGATAGTGTAGTAACAAGTATATATGTGTAGTATTGTCCAGTACTTGACTCTGGCGTTGTGATAGTGTAGTAACAAGGATATATGTGTAGTATTGTCCAGTACTTGACTCTGGTGTTGTGATAGTGTAGTAACAAGTATATATGTGTAGTATTGTCCAGTACTTGACTCTGGTGTTGTGATAGTGTAGTAACAAGTATATATGTGTAGTATTGTCCAGTACTTGACTCTGGTGTTGTGATAGTGTAGTAACAAGTATATATGTGTAGTATTGTCCAGTACTTGACTCTGGTGTTGTGATAGTGTAGCAACAAGTATATACGTATGTGTAGTATTGTCCAGTACTTGACTCTGGTGTTGTGATAGTGTAGTAACAGTTATATATGTGTAGTATTGTCCAGTACTTGACTCTGGTGTTGTGATAGTGTAGTAACAAGTATATATGTGTAGTATTGTCCAGTACTTGACTCTGGTGTTGTGATAGTGTAGTAACAAGTATATATGTGTAGTATTGTCCAGTACTTGACTCTGGTGTTGTGATAGTGCAGTAACAAGTATATATGTGTAGTATTTTCGAGTACTTAACTCTGGTGTTGTGATAGTGTAGTAACAAGTATACGTATATGTGTAGTATTGTCCAGTACTTGACTCTGGTGTTGTGATAGTGTAGTAACAAGTATATATGTGTAGTATTGTCCAGTACTTGACTCTGGTGTTGTAGTATTTACAGACCACATGACTCTTGACGAAGTCGTAACTTCTTTCATTTGTTTTCAAACCAAAATATGTCCAAACATCATCTTTAAAAGCTGCTGGACTCACTGTATCCTCTCGTCCTCAGTCATCATTTTTCCTTGAGCTGAGGAGGACATAACGACTGCCGCCATCTAGTGGCTGGGAGTTTAATTGCAACACAAATGCAATGAAGAAATTTGTGCTGTTGAATAATAACACTTATTGTGGGAAAAATAAGATTTGGATATTTTCTTAAACTTTATTAAAAACTTACATCTTCATAATGAACTTCAAGAAAATAAAAATAAATCTACATTGATTTCGACGCTTATGTTCAACACAGACTGGAGATGAAAATCTTCTCTCGTCTGCGTCATGTCTGTCCATCGATACACTTCTTCAACACACACAGTTTGTGTTGTTTGTGCGGCTCAAAGACTGATTGTGTGTAACGTGTGTGTGTGTGTGTGTGTGTGTGTGTGTCGACGCTCGTCAAGAGACCACGACTGTGAAACAAATCCTCGGGTGTTTCTGTCCAGACCTGCAGCATCTGTGTCTTGCTCAAAGGCAGCACATGCTTAT
Organism: Callionymus lyra; assembly: GCF_982586985.1. Lineage (NCBI taxonomy): Eukaryota > Metazoa > Chordata > Actinopteri > Syngnathiformes > Callionymidae > Callionymus > Callionymus lyra. The sequence goes on along the minus strand of NC_141818.1, from coordinate 51,148,334 downwards.
TTTCTTCCCTCGCCGGCGTCGTCCTTCTATTTTAGCTCCACATCATCTGACCGAGTCTTTTCGTGGAAAAACCACGACGGTCATTCTCAGACCCCGGGCGACAACGAGGCCCCGAAATTGTCTGAAACCACTTCTGAAGCTGCCGGTTCAACGCCGCCGACGTCTGCCACGATCCTTCCTTCTCTCTGTGGACGACTGGATCCGAACCTTCAGATGTTTATCAGTGATTATCTTCATCGTGTCAGTTCAACAACTCAAATTCTTTCAATGATGATCAGTCGACGATTGTTTGAATCATGGAGGGAATGAAACTTCCTCAGGGGCCACAATAAATTACTGGTGTTAGGGACCGTCAAGCTAGAATGAAGAAGGGATGAACAAAAGAAGCTTTAATATGATGGAAAACATTGAAAAAAAATAGAATAAAAGGCATTATAAAATAAGCTGAAACTGTCTTTTATCAATTTTTCATTCATTTAATGTATAAATCTTTATGAAAAAAAAACACATTACATATTTTATAGTAAAAAAGGTCAAATGCAAAATGAAGTGAAGTAATTAAATCATAAAATACTTGTTACTTTGTTGTTTTAAATTAGATCTTGAATACATTGTATTTGTAAATGTGATATAAAACACTTGCAAAAATGTTCCCCCAAAAAAAGGACAAATAAAAGAAAGAAAAAATATCTTTAATGACTCAAAGAAGTTAAATAATAAATAGTTATTCCTCAGAAATTACAATTTTCTATAGTTTTACTGCGACTTCATGCATCGATACACAAGGATCTCAAACCTATCCGTACTTTTACAAACTGTCTCCTGTCGAACCGTCGACATCCATCTATGATCCTCGTCTCAACCTCAAAACACCAACATGAACTTTAACCTTTTATCATCTGACGAAACAACTCTCTGGTTCTGTTTATAGAACCTTCACTGAGTTTTCTCTGGAGGGTTTTTAAGTTCCATGACTCGACATCTTTGCTAATCCAGGTTAGGAAGAAGTCATGGTCTTGTTCACGAGTGAAGGAAGGACTTCTCAGGTGGATTATGATTGTCCCGGGGGAAGAATGAGCTGAGCCAAAAGGCAAAGATGTTGATCAGTTGAGAGAGAAGAAGAAAAAAGGTTGAAGGTTGAAATATTCCTCAGCAAGTTGAAGTTTGGAAGAACATCAGTGATATCACAATACTGATCGATTACGGTTCAAATGTTGAAACTTGGTTTTGGTTTGAACTTTTTTATATAAATGAAATACATAAATGAAATGAATGTTCATTAGAGGAAACTTATAAATAAATAAAGTTTCAACATCAGAAATGTTCTGATGACACTGAAATACTTCCAAACACGTGAGTATTCCAGGAATGAGACGAGCGAGGACATCGTAGAGACGAGCGAGGACATCGTAGAGACGAGCGAGGACATAGAGACGAGCGAGGACATATAGTCGAGCGAGGACATTTAGTCGAGGGAGGACATCGTAGGGACGAGCGAGGACATATAGTCGAGCGAGGACATTTAGTCGAGGGGGGACATCGTAGAGACGAGCGAGGACATATAGACGAGCGAGGACATATAGACGAGCGAGGACATTTAGTCGAGGGAGGACATCGTAGGGACGAGCGAGGACATATAGACGAGCGAGGACATTTAGTCGAGGGAGGACATCGTAGGGACGAGCGAGGACATATAGTCGAGCGAGGACATTTAGTCGAGGGGGGACATCGTAGAGACGAGCGAGGACATATAGACGAGCGAGGACATATAGACGAGCGAGGACATTTAGTCGAGGGGGGACATCGTAGAGACGAGCGAGGACATATAGACGAGCGAGGACATATAGTCGAGCGAGGACATTTAGTCGAGGGGGGACATCGTAGAGACGAGCGAGGACATATAGACGAGCGAGGACATATAGACGAGCGAGGACATTTAGTCGAGGGGGGACATCGTAGAGACGAGCGAGGACATATAGACGAGCGAGGACATATAGTCGAGCGAGGACATTTAGTCGAGGGAGGACATCGTAGGGACGAGCGAGGACATATAGTCGAGCGAGGACATTTAGTCGAGGGGGGACATCGTAGAGACGAGCGAGGACATATAGACGAGCGAGGACATATAGTCGAGCGAGGACATTTAGTCGAGGGGGGACATCGTAGAGACGAGCGAGGACATCGTAGAGACGAGCGAGGACATATAGTCAAGCGAGGACATTTAGTCGAGGGGGGACATCGTAGAGACGAGCGAGGACATATAGACGAGCGAGGACATATAGACGAGCGAGGACATTTAGTCGAGGGGGGACATCGTAGAGACGAGCGAGGACATATAGACGAGCGAGGACATATAGTCGAGCGAGGACATATAGTCGAGCGAGGACATATAGTCGAGCGAGGACATTTAGTCGAGGGGGGACATCGTAGAGACGAGCGAGGACATAGAGACGAGCGAGGACATATAGTCGAGCGAGGACATTTAGTCGAGGGGGGACATCGTAGAGACGAGCGAGGACATATAGACGAGCGAGGACATATAGTCGAGCGAGGACATATAGTCGAGCGAGGACATATAGACGAGCGAGGACATATAGACGAGCGAGGACATTTAGTCGAGGGGGGACATCGTAGAGACGAGCGAGGACATATAGACGAGCGAGGACATATAGTCGAGCGAGGACATATAGTCGAGCGAGGACATATAGTCGAGCGAGGACATTTAGTCGAGGGGGGACATCGTAGAGACGAGCGAGGACATAGAGACGAGCGAGGACATATAGTCGAGCGAGGACATTTAGTCGAGGGGGGACATCGTAGAGACGAGCGAGGACATATAGTCGAGCGAGGACATTTAGTCGAGGGGGGACATCGTAGAGACGAGCGAGGACATATAGTCGAGCGAGGACATTTAGTCGAGGGGGGACATCGTAGAGACGAGCGAGGACATATAGTCGAGCGAGGACATTTAGTCGAGCGAGGACATCGTAGGGACGAGTGAGGACATCATTGAATCTTCTTTGCTTTCATTGACAGAGAAAACCTCTCGCTGCAACAACACATGTTGGATTGTTTAGTTGCTGCAAACATCTCTGTCTTCTTGTAACGACACATGAAGAGAACGACAGATGCTGTTCGTGTTTACAAGAGTCTACACTGACTGAAGCTTCTCTTGCTGCTCGTCTGCACAACACACTCAACACACTCAACACACTCAACACACTCAACACACTCAACACACTCAACACACTCAACACACTCAACACACTCAACACACTCAACACACTCAACACACTCAACACACTCAACACACTCAGGTTCATGCAGAGAATTACGAGCTTCACACTTGTTGTGATTCGTTATAGACCCCTAAGTGTGTATTTTTTTAAAATGTTTTAAAAAAATTTATGTGTGTTAAATGTGTATTTGTGTGTGTGTTTAAGTGTGTTTGTGCGTTTGTTGTTGTGATGTGTGACTCTATTGTATCATCAGTGTGTGTGTGTGTTGTTGTGATGTGTGACTCTATTGTATCATCAGTGTGTGTGTGTTGTTGTGATGTGTGACTCTATTGTATCATCAGTGTGTGTGTTGTTGTGATGTGTGACTCTATTGTATCATTAGTGTGTGTGTGTTGTTGTGATGTGTGACTCTATTGTATCATCAGTGTGTGTTTGTACAAAACTATCTTTTAATTGAAATATTGACATAAAACAGACAGAAAATTATCTTAAGCTCCGCCCACTGAAAATACTTTGATTTTTGGAGATGAAATCTTGTTGATGATATCCACACCCACTCTGCTATTATTGGTCAAGAATGGAGGTTTGTCACCGCATGTCATCAATGGTCTCCACCTCCAAGGGACTCAAGTCACGGAAGTCATTATTACGTCATAATGGACTCTCGTAACCTCTCGTTCGTCCAGATTTCAGAGCAACTTTATAAAGTAATAAAGTGTAAAACAGGGTCATGATGACTTAACTTGACTTGACTTAACTTAGTCTTGGAGAGAAGAACATTTACTACACGTCAGAAGATTACGAAAAACATTCATGAATCTAAAAAGCCTTAAATTGTATTAAAATGTCTTAATTTTTCTTTTCTAAAGCTTTGAATATGTCAACAAATAATAGTAAAGATCTAATGTTCATTTGAAATCTCAAAATAAAAAGATTATTTATATTTAAAAAGATCACAATAGTGGAACTAAAACTGGTTGGTAAAATTGTCCCTAAACCTTTTATAATTGATCATAAATTGATTTAGTTATTGTTCAGTATTTTCCAGTCGGTCTCCTCCTTCACTGCAGAGACTCAATGTAAATCGTTTTGTTTTCAAAACTTGGATTTTTTTTTACGTGTAAATGTCAAAATTCTTAATTCTTACTATTATTTATTTTATATTACGTTAGTGTTGTTATCATCCAACATTAATGAAACATTAATAACAAACAAAATGTCTTTAAAAAGTTAATTTCTGACGCCTCCAACTTCCTGTCAAACTTTCTTTTGTCTCGATAGTAAAACATAAGGTGGAGGCGTGTTCTAACACAGAGCCGGCCAATCATAGGAGAGAGGGCGTGTTCTAACACAGCGCCAGCCAATCATAAGAGGGGGGCGTGTTCTAACACAGCGCCAGCCAATCATAAGAGGGTGGATAAATCAGTTCAGTCTTCTGGGTATTTGTACAATTTTTAGACGTTTATCTTTTAATTAAAAACAATTAAATGACATTTTGAAGTTAAACAACTCTTTTTTCTTCAAATCAGATATATAAACACATAATAGTTTATATTGTTAGAATCTTCTAATAAGGAACGATGGAGCATACCTCTGCCAAGGAGCTAAACATTGAATAGTTATGCAGTTAAATCGAATGAATGTTCATTTTTTTTTAATGATTTATTTATTTATTTATTCTGTCGAAACAAAACTACCCTTTAACCTCAAAGTGTCTTTTAAACAGCGACACCACCAGGAGGTCAGAGGTATTGCAGAGTTTTTTATAACATTCTGAAAGTTGTAAAATAAACAAAAACTGTTCAACTGGTTTTCAACCAAGTTTTTTTTATTTATTTTTTATTTGAATCTTGACTTTTCTTTTCACCTCAAACTGGTTTTAAAACGACTGAACACATGGTTTGGATTGAAGTCACGATACGAGTAAGAAAAACAAAGTCACACTTGTTTGATTGAAGTCGTAGAAACATGACATTATTTCAACGACGTGTAAAAGTATAAAATGATATAATTTAACGTTAAAACTCATGTAAGTGTTTGTCGAGATCTTCTCGTCTGCTCGGTGAGTTTCTTCATAATCGCTGGAGACGCCGTCACCACGAGCTCTGGCAGGTCTTTGACGAGTCCGACCTCGGGCAGGACTGCTGGGAATGTGACCCACATATGAGTGGGGTGACCTTTGACCTGCGGCCGGATTGAATCATCATTGACTCTCAGACGTCAACAGTTGTTGGTGTTTTTTTATTTTAACTCACGACGAGTTGATAATAAAACTTCTGCGTCACAAACACTGTTGTGGGTTTGAATCCTTGACTTGTATGTGTGTGTGTGTGTGTCTGTCTGTGCGCCCCCCACCCTTTGCCCCAGGTAGCTGGGACACAGTAAGAAACCGCGTGTAAAGAATACAAATCGTTAAAATATGATTAAAGTGAAATATGAATTGTAATAATTAATGATAAAGACAATAAACAACATAAATTAATGAAAAGACTTAAAGGAATAAAAAACATTTTTACAATATTCACCTGATTTTATATGAAATAAAAAACGAATGTGTCAAATAAACTATTTATTATTTAATATTATTATTATTTTATTTAAACAAAAACACATTAATTACAGATTAAAAAGTGTTTCATTCGTGTTAATTACATCCGCATTTATTTAAGCAAATGAAAGATAAATAAATAAAAATATGAAATTCTTCAATTCTTTTTTTTCTCTTTATTGACAAAGTTTTCTTTACAAGATCAGGGAAAAGAAGGATCTGTGTTTCTTCTGTTCATTCTCCTGTGAACAATAAAACGGGAAGAAGAAAAACAGACTTTTTTTCCTTGTTTTCAATATGTGTAGCTTTTTTTTTAAATAAACAAGATGCTTTTTCAGTAAAAATACTATTGTTATGATTGTATTTTCTGATGTTTTACTAATTATGATTGAGCGAAGAATCCAATGTGTTTTGTGTTTTCTTTCTGTTGTGATCACAAAAATCAACAATAGAAACAACAACGTTTGATTTATTGGATTCTTTTAGTGAAAATTGCTCTTGTTTTTTTTTTTGTTTTTTTTTTAATAAACCTGCTGCACGTATTGAACTCATAAAAAATCCTGTTTTTACTATTATTATTATTTAAAAAACAGCATCAGGTGACATGTGTGAAATAAAAATATCTTTTTTATTATTTATTAGAAAACATCTGTGAAAATGTAAGTTTTTTATTTGCAGAAAAATCATTTTTCTAAATATTTCTATGAGATGTGTTTTTGTTTTATAAGGAAGATAATATTATAATCTGTATATATATATATATGTATATATGTATAATAAAATATTTGTTAAGGAGTAGAAGTGACAGACGTTGATAACAGTCTCGTCTCTGAATGTCTCACAGTTTGATCGACTTCTTCTTCCAGACATTCTTCGGCAGAGATTCGGAGAAACTTCAGTGGGAGTCTGAACCTCCATCACAGCAGGAGCAACTCGACCGTCTCCACCTCCACCAACCTGACGGTGGTGAGTTCACTCTCTCGCTCTCTCTCTCCCTCTCTCTCTCTCTCTCTCTCTCTCTCTCTCTCTCTCTCCCCCTCCCTCCCTCCCTCTCCCTCCCTCTCTCTCTCTCTCTCTCTCTCTCTCTCTCTCTCTCTCTCTCTCTCTCTCTCTCTCTCTCTCTCTCTCTCACTCCCTCACCCTCTCTCACTCTCTCTCTCACTTTCTCACTCTTTTATTCGTTCACTCGTTCGTGGGTCGAGCACAACTCCAGAAATAGAACAAAGGAAGAAGCAGATAAACGTGTGCGTACAGATGCAGCAGAATACCAGACGGTGATGAAGGAGATCATGATGGAAGTGAAGGACGTTCTTTGGACTTAAAAACCTGACCTTGACCCCAAAGACACCAGACTTGAACCTTCTCACGAACCAGACTAGAACTACAAGTTTTATTTATCAAAGGATGGATTTATTTGGCTTTAAAATCTTTTTTTTTTTTTATCAAAGTTTGTTAAGGTTTATATATTCAGTATTTATATTTAAGAGTAAATAAAATAAAATATTCATATTTATTGACATTAAATAGCATCTCAATATTTTTTCATGTTTGTGTTGCAATTCAACTTCCGGCCTCTAGATGGCAGCAGTCGTTACGTCCTCCACAGTTAAAGGAAGAATGATGACTGAGGACGAGAGGATACAGTGAGTCCAGCAGCTTTTAAAGCTTTGGACATATTTTGGTTTGAAAACAAATGAAAGCAGTTACGACTTCGTCAAGAGTCATGTGGTCTGTAAATACTACAACACCAGAGTCAAGTACTGGACAATACTACACATATATACTTGTTACTACACTATCACAACACCAGAGTCAAGTACTGGACAATACTACCCATATATTCTTGTTACTACACTATCACAACCCCAAAGTCAAGTACTCGACAATACTACACATATATAATTGTTACTACACTATCACAACACCAGAGTCAAGTACTCCACAATACTACACATATATCCTTGTTACTACACTATCACAACACGAGTCAAGTACTGGACAATACTACACATATATCCTTGTTACTACACTATCACAACACCAGAGTCAAGTACTTGACAATACTACACATATATCCTTGTTACTACACTATCACAACACGAGTTAAGTACTGGACAATACTACACATATATCCTTGTTACTACACTATCACAACACCAGAGTCAAGTACTCGACAATACTACACATATATCCTTGTTACTACACTATCACAACACCAGAGTCAAGTTCTCGACAATACTACACATATATAATTGTTACTACATTATCAAAACACCAGAGTCAAGTACTCAACAATACTACACATATATCCTTGTTACTACACTATCACAACACTAGAGTCAAGTACTCGACAATACTACACATATATACTTGTTACTACACTATCACAACACTAGAGTCAAGTACTCGACAATAGTACACATATATCCTTGTTACTACACTATCACAACACCAGAGTCAAGTACTCGACAATAGTACACATATATCCTTGTCACTACACTATCACAACACTAGAGTCAAGTACTAGACAATACTACGCATATATACTTGTTACTACACTATCACAACAACAGAGTCAAGTACTCGACTATACTACACATATATACTTGTTACTATAGTATCACTATATATCACTATATATCCTTGTATCGTGATACGTGAGTCTCATCTTGGGAAGTATTACGTCTCGTAAATCCCTGAGGGATGAAGATATAAAAGGTATTTTTGGACGACTGTCCTGAACTCGACACTTTTCTCTCGAACTGTCATCAGAAAATGTTCCCAAAGATTAAAAGTCATTAGTTTCTTGCATAATCCGAGCACTTGTTCCTGCAGACCAGGCTCTGTAATCCCGAGCAGGGATTTGCACCCGCGACACTCTGGCTGGAACCCGTGTGAACCGATGTTCCTCCGGTTCGGTTCCATCTCCTCGTCACTCATCCGTCACTTTGAGTCTCTTCTGAGCTTCAAACCCACGAGCTCAGACCGCCATGATCCGTAGACCTGCAGAAGTGGGTCAGTGGTTCCTACCTTGAGGATTACAGCCAACAAATCTTTAATATGCCAGGATTTGGGATCCGGGATTTTTTAATGCCGTAATCTCTGGAACCATAGTTTCATTCTCAGCGTTTCCAACGCGAAGCTGCTGCGACACATCCAGACAGAAGTAGTCGATCTCACTTCGTTCACTCGTTTATTTATTTTCATTTCTTTTCAAACTAATTTATCGTTAATAACTCAATGTTTTGTGTCACAAACATATAATAAATTAATAAAGATTTATTTTTGCTTCATTTTTTTCATTAGTATTTATAAAAGTTCATTATTTAAAAATGCTTTTGACGCTACGGGATCACAGGAGGGTCATAATTAAACACGTATATTATTACTAATAAATAAAGTATAATAAATCAGGCGAGAATAAATAAATAAACTTAATTCAAAACATGTTGAATTAATACAATCAAAGATATTCGAAAACAAAAATTTGAAAAATATTTAAAAACGCAACCGAATGTTCTTCGTATGATTCATTTATTCGTTATCTCAGGGTCAAAATGACCCAAGTAAGGGATACCACAAACTCATTTGTCTTTTTAGGGCCTCCGGGTCACATTGACCCTGAGATAACACGAGGGTTCATCCATGGTTTGGATTAAATATTCTTAATATTCTTCTCTTTAAATTGGAAAAAAAAAGTTTTTTTCCCAGAATGCACCAAAATGACATGAAAATATAATGACACGATGGAACCATCAGTCCGTCCTCGAGTCTACGTCATACGTGCTGCGCCCTCTAACGGGCTCGTTATCGACCTCTCATAGAACCTGAGTTACATCTAGTGGAACCATCAGTCCATCCTCGAGTCTATATCATACATGCTGCGCCCTCTAACGGACTCATATCGACCTCTCATAGAACCTGAGTTACGTCTAGTGGAACCATCAGTTCGTCCTCGAAGTCTACGTCATACGTCCTGCGCCCTCTAACGGGCTCGTTATCAACCTCTCATAGAACCTGAGTTACGTCTAGTGGAACCATCAGTCCGTCCTCGAGTCTACATCATACGTGCTGCGCCCTTTAACAGGCTCGTTATTGACCTCTCATAGAACCTGAGTTACATCTAGTGGAACCATCAGTCCGTCCTCGAGTCTACATCATACGTGCTGGGCCCTCTAACGGACTCATATCGACCTCTCGTACAACCTGAGTTACATCTAGTGGAACCATCAGTTCGTCCTCGAAGTCTACGTAATACATGCTGCGCCCTTTAACAAGCTCGTTATTGACCTCTCATAGAACCTGAGTTACGTCTAGTGGAACCATCAGTCCGTCCTCGAGTCTACATCATACGTGCTGCGCCCTTTAACAAGCTCGTTATTGACCTCTCATAGAACCTGAGTTACGTCTAGTGGAACCATCAGTCCGTCCTCGAGTCTACATCATACGTGCTGCGCCCTTTAACAAGCTCGTTATTGACCTCTCATAGAACCTGAGTTACGTCTAGTGGAACCATCAGTCCGTCCTCGAGTCTACGTTATACGTGTTGCGCCCTCTAACGGGCTCGTTATCGACCTCTCATAGAACCTGAGTTACATCTAGTGGAACCATCAGTCCATCCTCGAGTCTATATCATACATGCTGCGCCCTCTAACGGACTCATATCGACCTCTCATAGAACCTGAGTTACGTCTAGTGGAACCATCAGTTCGTCCTCGAAGTCTACGTCATACGTCCTGCGCCCTCTAACGGGCTCGTTATCAACCTCTCATAGAACCTGAGTTACGTCTAGTGGAACCATCAGTCCGTCCTCGAGTCTACATCATACGTGCTGCGCCCTTTAACAGGCTCGTTATTGACCTCTCATAGAACCTGAGTTACATCTAGTGGAACCATCAGTCCGTCCTCGAGTCTACATCATACGTGCTGGGCCCTCTAACGGACTCATATCGACCTCTCGTACAACCTGAGTTACATCTAGTGGAACCATCAGTTCGTCCTCGAAGTCTACGTAATACATGCTGCGCCCTTTAACAAGCTCGTTATTGACCTCTCATAGAACCTGAGTTACGTCTAGTGGAACCATCAGTCCGTCCTCGAGTCTACATCATACGTGCTGCGCCCTTTAACAAGCTCGTTATTGACCTCTCATAGAACCTGAGTTACGTCTAGTGGAACCATCAGTCCGTCCTCGAGTCTACATCATACGTGCTGCGCCCTTTAACAAGCTCGTTATTGACCTCTCATAGAACCTGAGTTACGTCTAGTGGAACCATCAGTCCGTCCTCGAGTCTACGTTATACGTGTTGCGCCCTCTAACGGGCTCGTTATCGACCTCTCGTAGAACCGCAGTAACGTATAGTAACTTTAAACCCAGAGCATGTGTTGTGTCAAGTCTTGACATTGAAGATGACAGTAAATACACAACTTATTGTCAAGTTTGCATTTGATTCTTCGACTTGTGTCGATCGAAACATGTATTTGTGTCAAATCATGTCAAATCTTTCCCCGGTGTTTGTGTGTTTGTGTTGTGTTGTGTTGTGTTGTGTTGTGTTGTGTTGTGTTGTGTTTCTTCAACCTCGTGTCACTTCCGCATGTGTTCGCTGACACCTTGTTGTCGACACTTCCTGAATGAACTTGTGGTTTCTGTCGCTCGTTTCCTCCAAAATCAAACGAGTGACATTTTATTTTCGACTCCAACTCTTCGACGCTTCGATGCTTTTTCGGAGGATTTTCATCACAAACGTTCATTTCTCACATCCTCCATTTTAGAAGCTTCCTCTTTTGTCGGAGAACGTTGAGCTGCTCGGTGAGTTTGTGCGACTCGGTTGGATCGTCGGTGTGTGTCGTTAGCGTTGTGTCTTTTGTGTGTTTTATTGAACGATATTAGAGTCAATACTTCAAACTTCAAGAAGCTCCTTTTATGACACATTTTCATGCATAATCTGAACAAAAAACACGTTTATTCATAAACTTATTTGTTTAAAACTATTGATAATGAAGATAAATAACTTTTAAAAGAAAAGTAAGAGTTTGATCAAAATACATTTATTATCAAATGTTTATTCATCATTTAAACACTAGACTCGTTCTTTTCACTTTAATGTACGTTTAACTATATTTCACGTTTAATATCATTTTGATTTATTTTGTTTTTTTCCTTCACGGCTGTAATTTCTTTGTTCTTTGTTGGATGAAAACTTTATCTGTAGATAAATAATTATTGACATAAGTCGGAAAATATAAGAAGAAAAAACCTAAAATTCTACCAAACTAGTTTAACTTCATTAAAAATAATTTCTTATTAAATGTTTAAAAATATTTTCTTGCTTTATTTTCTAAACTACATACTTTCTAACTTTACATGAATGTATTTTTATTTTAACTAATCATTTTTCTATTTGAATTTTTATTTGTTCGCAGACATATTTTATTGCATCACAAAGTAAAAATAGAAAAAGATATTGTTTGAATTAAAAAAATAGAATAAATATAGATTTAACTAAAATATAAGAAATAGAAACCCTTTAAATTATTGTGTGATTTATACACTTATTTTGTTTTTTCAACTTTTATTTTAAATTTTTTTTCTACGGTAAACAAATAACGAAAAAATACAAATTAGTCATAAAAAGAAAAAGTAATAGAAATGAATAATGTGTGAATAAAAACGCCCTAAAATTCTGATGTAGTTTTTTCTTTATTATATTTATTTTAACAGTAATTACCAAATGATGCCACTCTTATCATTCCTTACTTTATTCAGGTTTTTCATAAATACACTAAATTGATCATTTTAACATTTTAAATATTTATTAGAATTTAAACAATTTTTTTCTGATTCATGTTGATTTTCTTGATTTAAAGTCAAATGTTTTTAAACGAGTCAAAGTTGCAGAAACTATGTTTTTTCTTCTTCTTCTCGTTTCTTGTTCGTGCGACTCGTCTTGTTCTGACGACATCTGCTCGCGACTGAAGGAAGAAGAAACTTTGACGTGTTCTTGACAGCTGTCAATCACAGCAGCTTCATCTCTTCACTCCTTTCCCCCTGTCTCTTGCCCTGGGGAGCTGGGACTGACCCGCTGCTCACAATATTTTGTATTTTTGTCTCTTCATTGGTTTTTGTTTCAGTGTTTATTGAACTGATGGTTTTTATTTATTTATTTATTTATTTCACTCACAACATTGTAAACGTAAGAAAAACAATATATATTTTCAAGTTTATTCAGTAATTAATAAAGTTAAAAAAGTTTAGAAAAAACATCTATAAATAAAAATCTATGATCATAAAAAAACTATCATAAATGATGATTAAAATAATGATCTAAAATTTTATTTAATTTAATTTATGTTTATTTCTCTACATGTTAAATATTCTAGTTATAAATAAAAATACATATTTTAAAGAAGAAAATATTAAAGAAACACATTTATTTTAAAGAGCCAAACAGATATATTTTTAATAATTCACTGATAAAATAAACTGATGATACAAATAAATATTAATTTAAATAATTAATAGAATCACACTCTTCATGTCAGGAAAATATAAATACATTAATTATTTTAAAATAATTGTATTTAACTTGTTTACGTTGTTACATTTATCAAATGGTTAAATAATTATTCAGATGAAGTTGTTGGTGAGTTATTGATCATCAATCTGATGACGTTGACCTTTGACCTACTTGAACCTGTGACTCAGGACAAACAATGGAGCTCAGATCATCATCGATGAAGTTTCGTTTGTTCGTCTGAAGCTGAAGTCGTGACGTCGAAGGAAATATTTCAGTGAACGTTTGATGTTTGTCTTGAAATAGATGAAAGTTTGTGATTTGATCCTGAAATATTCATGATCTGAAGGTTGTTGTGTGTTTGTGTGTGTGTGTGTGTGTGTGTGTGTGTGTGTGTCACTGATGTGTGTCACTGATGTGTGTCACTTTTGTGTATCACTAGTGTGTGTCACTGGTGTGTATCACTTGTGTGTGTCACTTTTGTGTATCATTGGTGTGTGTCTCTTATGTGTGTCTCTCATGTGTGTCTCTCAGGTGTGTCTCTCATGTGTGTCTCTTATGTATGTCATTCATGTGTGTCTCATGTGTGTGTCACTCATGTGTGTCTCTGGTGTGTGTCTCTCATGTGTGTGTCTTTGGTGTGTGTCTCTGGTGTGTCACTCATGTGTGTCTCTGGTGTGTGTCTCTCATTTGTGTGTCTCTCATGTTTGTCTCATGTGTGTGTCTCTCGTGTGTGTCTCTGGTGTGTGTCTCTGGTGTGTGTCTCTCATGTGTGTGTCTCTGGTGTGTGTCTCTGGTGTGTCACTCATGTGTGTCTCTGGTGTGTGTCTCTCATGTGTGTGTCACTCATGTGTGTCCCTGGTGTGTGTCTCTCATGTGTCTCTCACGTGTGTCTCTGGTGTGTGTCTCTCATGTGTGTGTCACCTATGTGTGTCCCTGGTGTGTGTCTCTCATGTGTGTGACACTCATGTGTGTCTCTGGTGTGTGTCTCTCATGTGTGTGTCATGTGTCTCTCATGTGTGTGTCACTCATGTGTGTCACTCATTGTGTCACTCATGTGTGTCTCTGGTGTGTCTCTGGTGTGTGTCTCTCATGTGTGTCTCTGGTGTGTGTCTCTCATGTGTCTCTCACGTGTGTCTCTGGTGTGTGTCTCTCATGTGTGTGTCACTCATGTGTGTCCCTGGTGTGTGTCTCTCATGTGTGTGACACTCATGTGTGTCTCTGGTGTGTGTCTCTCATGTGTGTGTCATGGGTCTCTCATGTGTGTGTCACTCATTATTGTGTCACTCATGTCTGTCTCATGTGTGTGTCTCTCATGTGTGTCTCTGGTGTGTCACTCATGTGTGTCTCATGTGTGTGTCTCTCATGTGTGTCTCTTATGTATGTCATTCATGTGTGTCTCATATGTGTGTCTCTGGTGTGTGTCTCTCATGTGTGTCTCTGGTGTGTGTCACTCATGTGTGTCTCTGGTGTGTGTCTCATGTGTGTGTCACTCATGTGTGTCTCTGGTGTGTGTCTCAGCCGGCGAGCTACGAGGCTGTGGATCCTCTGGACGTCGAGAACTTCTTGATGTCTCGTCTTCGCTCTGAAGACTTGGCTCTGATCCAAGAGCTCGGAGAGTTTCCTGACGACGAGTTGAAAGTTGAACTGGTGGAGAAAGAATGTCGTACTGTACGACACTCAGTGCCACACGACGGGTGCGTCGCGCACACACACACACACACGCACACACACACACACACACACACACACACACACACACACACACACACACATGCACACACACACACACACACAGACAGACAAGTCACGTGACACAGATTTATAAATAGGTGATAAAAGAAGATAATAATACATTTACACACAAACACAAGGACACACACCGATGTAAAATTTGATGAATGTTCAACACACACGCACACAGCACACACACGTTTGAAACACACACTCTTGTGTAGTATTTGATGAATGTTCAACACACACATTTTAAACACACTGTTGTGTAGTATTCGATTAATGTTCAACACACATTTGAAACACACACTTTTGTGTAGTATTCAAAGAATGTTCAACACACACATTTTAAACACACACTCTTGTGTAGTATTCGATGAATGTTCAACACACACATTTTAAACACACACTGTTGTGTAGTAGTCGATGAATGTTCAACACACACATTTTAAACACACACTGTTGTGTAGTATTCGATGAATGTTCAACACACACATTTTAAACACACACTGTTGTGTAGTATTCGATGAATGTTCAACACACACATTTTAAACACGCACTGTTGTGTAGTATTCGATGAATGTTCAACACACACATTTTAAACACACACTGTTGTGTAGTAGTTGATGAATGTTCAACACACACTCTTGTGTAGTATGTGTGCAGGTAAAAGTTCTACAACAAACGTTTGTGTGCGACTTTGAAACCCTGTTGTGTGTCAGCGTGAACAAGGTTGTGATGTCACTCACTGGTCATAATGATAACACACGTTACATCACCATGTTGTTTCTCTTTGACCTTTGACCTTTGACCTCTGCAGCCCTGAGCTCGGGCCTCACGTGAGAGACTGTGTTCAGAGCTACACTCAACCCTGGTTCGTGGTCTCAAGAAGGTACGTCGATGGAGAGAAGAATGGACCGGAAATACACAACAAACACAACAAACACAAACATATTCTCATGAACACACATGCACAGGCGCACACACACACAAATATACAAACATTGACATGCACACACATGCACACGTATGCAAAGACACACACACATGTGCACACACACACACACACACACACATGCAAAGGCACACATACATGTGCACACACACACACACACACATGCAAGACTCACACACATGTACACACACGCAGGCACATGCAAAGACACACGCTTGCAAAGACACACACACATATGAAAAGACACACATATGAAAAGACATACACACACAAACTTGCAGACACACACATGCAAAGAAACACACAAACACACGCACTAACACATGCATTATCAAACACATACACACACAGACGCTAACACACAAATTCGCACACACAAACACATGCATTATCAAACACATACACACACACACGCAGACACAAACATACACACACACACAAACACTCACCCATACAGAAACACACATACTCGCACATACACAAAAATTCACACACACATGCCTACACACTGAGAGATACAAACACACACTTACAAATAGACTTACTCACAAAAAACATGCATAAAGACCCACACATACACACACAGACACATATACATATACACACACACAAACACAATAGACTTGAATGTGTTGTGACATCATGTTGTGTACGTGTGTGCGTTTGTGTGTGTGTGTGTGTGTGTGTAGGTGTCAGGGCGATGGATGGAGTTCGTACTCTGAACGCTCAGGGCTTCACAAACTTCTTCGGAAACAGATTTTCCAGTCAGATGCTCCGACGGAGAAGCAACACAAACCAGTAAGAGACACACACACACACACAACAACACACACACCAACACACGCACACACGAGTCACATGACCACGTTTGAGTTTCATGAACGAAACAAAAGTTTATTCTCAGTTATTTGAAAATATGCACGATCTTGACTCACAAAAGATAAAGAATATTAAATCAACAACACAACGTTACACAATCGTTGACCTTCTACACACAGACACACAAAGCAAACATGACGAGGTCAAAGTCGAGGAAACTTGAGAGAAAGAATAAACGACTGTAAATGAAAGTAAACAGAAAATAAAGGTGCGACAAACGTAGAGCTGATGAGCTGCAATGCATGATGGGGGATTTATCTATGAAGTCGTTATCAAGTCAACAAAAAAAACATTATAAAAACATGAAGCTCCGCATCCTTTGTTCTTACGGCTGGTTTGTCCAGTTCCACTGAAGAGTCTTGTCAGCAAATAATAATAATAATAATTATAATGATTATGATGATAATAATAATTAAAATAATACAAATAATAATAATAATGATTATGATGATAATAATAATAATATTAATAATAATGATAATCATAATAGTAATAATAATAACAATAATGATGATGATAATAATAATATAGTAATATAATAATAACAACAAAAATAATATAATAATGATGATGATAATATTAAAAATAATAATAATAAAAGTCATATTCATAGTAATAATAATAGTAATAGTAGTAATAATATAATAATAATAATAATAATGATATTAATTATAATATAATAATAATATTGTTGCTTTATTTATCTTTCCTTCAGAATTCTTTATTTTGATCATATGCACCAAGATAATGAATTCATCTGCCAAGGAGCTCATTTCACTTGATGTCTGTATATTTATACACAACAACACATCGTACACTTGATTCGTATTGAGGCCTTACAAGTGCGTGACCTTCAAAACCTTCTTCCATTTTGTTCACTTTTATCAACTTGATTAAACAAGTCGTTTCTGATTTGACCTCCTTGGCAGAGGTGACTATGAGAGAGTGTCGGGTTTTAAAGGATGTTGAGAGATTCAATGAAGCTTCAGTTTGGTCGGAGTCCCCCAGGCTGTGGGGGGAGGTTAGAGGGTACGAGGGGGTGAGTTGAGGGGGTGAGTTGAGGGGGTGAGTTGAGGGGCTGGTCGGGGGCTCAGAGAGCAACACAATAGTTGTGTTGTTATTCTCATCACTCCCTGAGTCGTGAAACTCCACAAACAAACTTTGTATTTTCCCGAACTTCAAGCCAAGTTCCCAAGTTGGAGCTGTCGCTCGCCCTCGTCCCCCTCGCTCGCCCCTCGCTCGCCCCTCAGTCCTGCTTAATCACCACAACCAAAGGGGCTTCATCACCAGAACAACGCCAGCTTCCCATGATCCTCGTGCCAGAGAGAGAGAGGGAGAGAGAGAGAGAGAGAGAGAGAGGGAGAGAGAGGGAGAGAGAGAGGGAGAGAGGGAGAGAGAGAGAGGGAGAGAGAGAGAGTATAAAACGAAAGTAAAGGTCAAGTGTCGTCACATATTAAAGTATAAAACGAAAGTAAACGTCAAGTGTCGTCACATATTAAAGTATAAAACGAGAGTAAACGTCAAGTGTCGTCACATATTAAAGTACAAAACGAGAGTAAACTTCAAGTGTCGTCACATATTAAAGTACAAAACAAGAGTAAACGTCAAGTGTCGTCACATATTAAAGTACAAAACAAGAGTAAACGTCAAGTGTCGTCACATATTAAAGTATAAAACGAAAGTAAACGTCAAGTTTCGTCACATATTAAAGTATAAAACGAAAGTAAACGTCAAGTGTCGTCACATATTAAAGTATAAAACGAAAGTAAACGTCAAGTGTCGTCACATATTAAAGTACAAAACGAGAGTAAACTTCAACTGTCGTCACATATTAAAGTACAAAACAAGAGTAAACGTCAAGTGTCGTCACATATTAAAGTACAAAACGAGAGTAAACTTCAACTGTCGTCACATATTAAAGTACAAAACAAGAGTAAACGTCAAGTGTCGTCACATATTAAAGTATAAAACGAAAGTAAACGTCAAGTGTCGTCACATATTAAAGTATAAAACGAAAGTAAACGTCAAGTGTCGTCACATATTAAAGTACAAAACAAGAGTAAACGTCAAGTGTCGTCACATATTAAAGTACAAAACAAGAGTAAACGTCAAGTGTCGTCACATATTAAAGTACAAAACGAGAGTAAACTTCAAGTGTCGTCACATATTAAAGTACAAAACAAGAGTAAACGTCAAGTGTCGTCACATATTAAAGTACAAAACAAGAGTAAACGTCAAGTGTCGTCACATATTAAAGTATAAAACGAAAGTAAACGTCAAGTTTCGTCACATATTAAAGTATAAAACGAAAGTAAACGTCAAGTGTCGTCACATATTAAAGTATAAAACGAAAGTAAACGTCAAGTGTCGTCACATATTAAAGTACAAAACGAGAGTAAACTTCAACTGTCGTCACATATTAAAGTACAAAACAAGAGTAAACGTCAAGTGTCGTCACATATTAAAGTACAAAACGAGAGTAAACTTCAACTGTCGTCACATATTAAAGTACAAAACAAGAGTAAACGTCAAGTGTCGTCACATATTAAAGTATAAAACGAAAGTAAACGTCAAGTGTCGTCACATATTAAAGTATAAAACGAAAGTAAACGTCAAGTGTCGTCACATATTAAAGTACAAAACAAGAGTAAACGTCAAGTGTCGTCACATATTAAAGTACAAAACAAGAGTAAACGTCAAGTGTCGTCACATATTAAAGTACAAAACAAGAGTAAACATCAAGTGTCGTCACATATTAAAGTACAAAACAAGAGTAAACATCAAGTGTCATCACATATTAAAGTACAAATCAAGAGTAAACGTCAAGTGTCGTCACATATTAAAGTATAAAACAAGAGTAAACATCAAGTGTCGTCACACATTAAAGTATAAAACAAGAGTAAACATCAAGTGTCGTCACATATTAAAGTATAAAACAAGAGTAAACATCAAGTGTCGTCACACATTAAAGTATAAAACAAGAGTAAACATCAAGTGTCGTCACATATTAAAGTATAAAACAAGAGTAAACATCAAGTGTCGTCACATATTAAAGTATAAAACGAGAGTAAACATCAAGTGTCATCACATATTAAAGTATAAAACAAGAGTAAACATCAAGTGTCGTCACATATTAAAGTATAAAACAAGAGTAAACATCAAGTGTCGTCACATATTAAAGTATAAAACAAGAGTAAACATCAAGTGTCATCGTCTCCTTCAGCTCAAGTCTCCGACGCTGGACGGTCTGAGCGATGACTCTGGACACTCTCTGACCTCCTCGGACTTCAACCTGAGGTGTTTGACCCCTGACCCCAGAGTGGACGGCCTGCTGGCCTTCAGCAGCCACGAGGATCTGGACCGCTTCAACCAGGAGGCTCGACAAGGGAACCGACACCCGGAGCTGTTTGCACTTTACCCTCCTGTGGACGAGGTGTTAATTCACTTCTATGACTTTTATTTTGAAAATATCTATTTTAATTGCAAAACTCTCGTCCATGTTTCTGATTCAAGGAAGACGCCGTTGAGATCAGACCCGTCCCTGAGTGTCCGAAAGAACATGCAGGAGATAGAATCCTGATCCGCTGCCAGGCTATCAAGTAAATTCACTTTAATCCAACAATTTTCAACTATAATCCAACAGTTTTTAAATATAATCAAACAATTTTTAACTGTAATCAAACAATTTTTAACTATAATCCAACAATTTTCAACTATAATCCAACAGTTTTTAAATATAATCAAACAATTTTTAACTGTAATCAAACAATTTTCAACTATAATCAAACAATTTTCAACTATAATCCAACAGTTTTTAAATATAATCAAACAATTTTTAACTGTAATCAAACAATTTTTAACTATAATCCAACAATTTTCAACTTTAATCAAACAATTTTCAACTATAATCCAACAATTTTCAACTTTAATCCAACAATTTTTAACTATAATCCAACAATTTTCAACTTTAATCAAACAATTTTCAACTATAATCCAACAATTTTCAACTTTAATCCAACAATTTTTAACTATAATCCAACAATTTTCAACTTTAATCCAACAATTTTCAACTAAAATCAAACAATTTTCAACTATAATCAAACAATTTTCAACTATAATCAAACAATTTTCAACTTTAATCAAACAATTTTCAACTATAATCCAACAATTTTCAACTTTAATCAAACAATTTTCAACTATAATCCAACAATTTTCAACTTTAATCCAACAATTTTTAACTATAATCCAACAATTTTCAACTTTAATCAAACAATTTTCAACTATAATCCAACAATTTCCAACTTTAATCCAACAATTTTTAACTATAATCCAACAATTTTCAACTTTAATCCAACAATTTTCAACTAAAATCAAACAATTTTCAACTATAATCAAACAATTTTCAACTATAATCAAACAATTTTTAACTATAATCCAACAATTTTCAACTAAAATCAAACAATTTTCAACTATAATCAAACAATTTTCAACTATAATCAACAATTTTCAACTATAATCAAACAATTTTCAACTATAATCAACAATTTTCAACTATAATCAAACAATTTTCAACTATAATCAACAATTTTCAACTATAATCAAACAATTTAAACTATAATCAAACAATTTTCAACTATAATCAAACAATTTTCAACTATAATCAACAATTTTCAACTATAATCAACAATTTTCAACTATAATCAACAATTTCCAACTATAATTAAACAATTTTCAACTATAATCAAACTATTTTCAACTATAATCAAACAATTTTCAACTATAATCAAACAATTTTCAACTGTAATCCAAAAATGTTCAACTATAATCAAACAATTTTCAACTATAATCAAACTATTTTCAACTATAATCAAACAATTTTCAACTATAATCAAACAATTTTCAACTATAATCAAACTATTTTCAACTATAATCAAACAATTTTCAACTATAATCAAACAATTTTCAACTATAATCAAACAATTTTCAACTATAATCAAACAATTTTCAACTATAATCAAACTATTTTCAACTATAATCAAACAATTTTCAACTATAATCAAACAATTTTCAACTATAATCAAACAATTTTCAACTATAATCAACAATTTTCAACTATAATCAAACAATTTAAACAATAATCAAACAAACAGTTGATGGGTGTCATGTGATGATTGACAGATGTCACGTGTGAACAGTAGTTTCTTCATAACATTCTCAAGAGTCACATCATGAATGCTGATGTGCAGAAGATGACGTTGTGTGTCACAGGAAGTTGTCGTCCACATTATTAGCCCTTTGTGTAGCAGCATGTTTGACCTCTGACCCTCAACCCTCCTCCTCTAAATGAACTCGTGTCTCTCGTCCTCAGGTTCGAGATCGACATCGAGCCGATCTTCGCCACCATGGCTCTGTACGACCTGAAGGAGAAGAAGAAGGTTTGTCCTTTATAAACACTTTCAGCTTTTATTTTGAAAATAAAGCTTTTATTTTCAACTTTAATCAAACATGTTCCTTTGTAAATAACACACATTTAATCAAGTGTACTTGTGTTCAATGTAGTTAGATGTACTGAGGTAGTATCTACTAAAGTATATGTACTCCTACTGTACTAAAACTATATTTAGTTGATACTTCTCTGGACTAAATTGAAACAGAGTTTAAGATTAGTTTATATATTTTCAAGTATACTCCTCGCTATACTACCAGAGTACTAGGTACAAACATCGAGTCTATAGTTGAGTTTAATAACGTATATTCAAAATACACTGCTCTCTATACTACCAGTGTACTAGGTACACACATCGAGTCTATAGTTGAGTTTAATAACGTATATTCAAAATACACTGCTCTCTATACTACCAGTGTACTAGGTACACACATCGAGTCTATAGTTGAGTTTAATAACGTATATTCAAAATACACTGCTCTCTATACTACCAGTGTACTAGGTACACACATCGAGTCTATAGTTGAGTTTACTAAAGTACATTCAAAATACACTGTTCTATATACTACCATACTAGCTTTAGGAGTATACAGGTGTTTCCAGGTACAAATACATACTCCTGCCACTCTTGTCATCAAAGGCAAGACAAGTACTCGCTAATGATGTCGAGTACTTGTACTTGAAACTATCGGCAGAACCTCACGAGGGACGAGAACTTGATCAATAAAAGTAACACTTTAGAAACGTTCTCTAGTTTATCTCCAGGATACAAGTAGTAGTTTTATAACCATGGTAATACCTCAAAGCAAATGTGTTTAACAAAAACACCAGAAGTCTGTTTCTGCCACCGTCACCAGCTCCCATGATCCTTTGCACAGTTTACTTCTAGATCGCCGCAATAAAAACAGTTGCAAAAAGAAAAAAGTAGTATTGTGTACTTGAAGTAGATTTTAATAGTACAAGAATACAAGTATACTTAAGTATATGTATCCATAACATTGTAATAAAGTTTTACCTTACCTTACCTTACCTTACTATTCTGAGGTAGGATTAGTCAAAAGTCAACTTAGATTCAACTACTTGAATGTTAAAATATTTGTAGTACTCTCGAATATATTTGCTGACACTGTTCATCTGTTCTTTATAAATAAAGATTATTTTGTTTCCAACATTCCTTCATTTCCATGAGCGTCAGCAGCGACAGAGAGTCTTCAGTCCTGACGTGAATTATTCATGACAACATGAATATCTTCAGTCTTTGTCTCCTCGAAGTCGTGAAGCTAATGTGCTAACGTGCTAACATGCTAACATGCTAACATGCTAGCCTGCTAACGTGCTAACATGCTAACATTCCTTGCTGCACGTTGACCTACTTTTCATTGTGAGGATCAGCAGAAACACGAAGACACAATACAATGTTTCTCTTGAAAAGTGTTACACAACTTTATTTTCTCTCCTGGCGTCTCTTCTCCTTCCATCCGAACCAGATGTTATCATGTCACTCGCGCTCGTCGGCCAATCACGGGCGAGCCTCGCGCACTCCGGCCGTCATGTGACCTACTTTCCGTGGTGTTGTGCGCACGAGTATTTGAAGTTTAATGGCTGTTGTTCTGCGGCGCGACTGGACACGCCTGAGAACATGATGTCATCAGAGAGTCATCTCCAGAGTCACATGTTCACTCGTTCACCTGGAGCTGACGAAACTAGTTCTCTAGTTTAATTAGTAACATCAACATTTGAAGTTACTAGTTAAACTAGTTCTCTAGTTTAACTAGTAACATCCAGAACAACGTGTCAAGTTACTTAAGAAGAAAAACTGCTGTAAACCTAGTTAAAAGTTTATTATAACAGAATACACGACAAAATAAAGTTGAAAATTGTTTGATTATAGTTGAAAATTGTTTGATTATAGTTGAAAATTGTTTGATTATAGTTGAAAATTGTTTGATTATAGTTGAAAATTGTTGGATTATAGTTGAAAATTGTTGGATTATAGTTGAAAATTGTTGGATTATAGTTGAAAATTGTTGGATTATAGTTGAAAATTGTTTGATTATAGTTGAAATTGTTTGATTATAGTTAAAATTGTTAGATTATAGTTCGCGGGACTAATAAGGGATTCTAAAAAAAAAAAAAAAAAAAAAAATTGTTTGATTATAGTTAAAAATTGTTTGATTATAGTTAAAATTGTTTGATTATAGTTAAAAATTGTTTGATTATAGTTGAAAATTGTTTGATTACAGTTGATAATTGTTTGATTATAGTTAAAAATTGTTTGATTATAGTTAAAAATTGTTTGATTACAGTTGATAATTGTTTGATTATAGTTGAAAATTGTTTGATTATAGTTGAAAATTGTTTGATTACAGTTGATAATTGTTTGATTATAGTAAAAATTGTTTGATTATAGTTGAAAATTGTTTGATTATAGTTGAAAATTGTTTGATTATAGTTGAAAATTGTTTGATTATAGTTAAAAATTGTTTGATTATAGTTAAAAATTGTTTAATTATAGTTAAAAATTGTTTGATTATAGTTAAAATTGTTTGATTATAGTAAAAATTGTTTGATTATAGTTGAAAATTGTTTGATTATAGTTGAAAATTGTTTGATTATAGTTGAAAATTGTTTGATTATAGTTGAAAATTGTTGGATTATAGTTGAAAATTGTTGGATTATAGTTGAAAATTGTTGGATTATAGTTGAAAATTGTTTGATTATAGTTGAAAATTGTTTGATTATAGTTGAAAATTGTTGGATTATAGTTGAAAATTGTTGGATTATAGTTGAAAATTGTTGGATTATAGTTGAAAATTGTTTGATTATAGTTGAAAATTGTTTGATTATAGTTGAAAATTGTTTGATTATAGTTAAAAATTGTTTGATTATAGTTGAAAATTGTTTGATTATAGTTGAAAATTGTTTGATTATAGTTGAAATTGTTTGATTATAGTTAAAATTGTTAGATTATAGTTCGCGGGACTAATAAGGGATTCTAAAAAAAAAAAAAAAAAAAAAAATTGTTTGATTATAGTTAAAAATTGTTTGATTATAGTTAAAATTGTTTGATTATAGTTAAAAATTGTTTGATTATAGTTGAAAATTGTTTGATTACAGTTGATAATTGTTTGATTATAGTTAAAAATTGTTTGATTATAGTTAAAAATTGTTTGATTACAGTTGATAATTGTTTGATTATAGTTGAAAATTGTTTGATTATAGTTGAAAATTGTTTGATTACAGTTGATAATTGTTTGATTATAGTAAAAATTGTTTGATTATAGTTGAAAATTGTTTGATTATAGTTGAAAATTGTTTGATTATAGTTGAAAATTGTTTGATTATAGTTAAAAATTGTTTGATTATAGTTAAAAATTGTTTAATTATAGTTAAAAATTGTTTGATTATAGTTAAAATTGTTTGATTATAGTAAAAATTGTTTGATTATAGTTGAAAATTGTTTGATTATAGTTGAAAATTGTTTGATTATAGTTGAAAATTGTTTGATTATAGTTGATAATTGTTTGATTATAGTTAAAAATTGTTTGATTATAGTTGAAAATTGTTTGATTATAGTTTAAAAATTGTTTGATTATAGTTGATAATTGTTTGATTATAGTTGAAAATTGTTTGATTATAGTTGATAATTGTTTGATTATAGTTAAAAATTGTTTGATTATAGTTGAAAATTGTTTGATTATAGTTGATAATTGTTTGATTATAGTTGAAAATTGTTTGATTATAGTTGATAATTGTTTGATTATAGTTAAAATTGTTTGATTATAGTTGAAAATTGTTTGATTATAGTTGAAAATTGTTTGATTATAGTTGAAAATTGTTTGATTATAATTGATTTTTTTTTTTAATTATAATTGAAAATTGTTTGATTTTAGATCAAAATTGTCTGATTATAGTTGAAAATTGTTTGATTCACAGATATCTGAAAACTTCTACTGCGACCTGAACTCGGAACAGTTCAAGAACTTCCTGAAGGTTCACACTCCACACGTGGATCACTCCTCTCTGGCCCGCTCGGCCATCTTCTCCGTCACGTACCCGTCTCCTGACATCTACCTGGTCATCAAGGTAACGCTCGTGATCGACCGCCATGTTCCTGCCGCTCACTTCCTGTCTGTGGCAGCTGGAGAAGGTCCTGCAGCAGGGAGAGATCGGCGACTGCGCCGACCCTTACATGACCTTGAGGGAGAGCGACTCTTCCAAGGTGAACTTTGATGAAGGTCAACGAGGTCTTGGTTTAAAAAACTCACGTTTGGTCCTCAGAACAAGGACAAGCTGGACAAGCTGCGCGGTCAGGCCGAGACCTTCTGCCACAGACTGGGTCGGTACCGCATGCCCTTCGCCTGGGCCACCGTCAACATCATGGAGGTCATCTCCACGGCGACGCTGGACCGCGACCTCACGGACTCGGACAGCCTGAGAGGAGGTTTGTGCGACGCTGGTCCGACGGTGACTCACACACTCGCTCAAACCTCTCGTTCCTCAGGCAAGTCCAGCAGCATCGACAGGAAGACTCAGTTCACTCGCAGGAACTCAGAGCGTCTCGGAGCCTTCGACGATCAACTCGCCAACGTGGCTGCGTTTAAACCTGCGACCATAACTATCAGCACCATCTTTAAACAGGTCAGACCTGCAGGGTTCAGTGCACACTGGAGACTCACACACACACATACACACACACACACACACTAATACCAATATAGACACACACGCACACACACACACACGCACACACACACATACACACACACACACACACACACTAATACCAATATAGACACACACGCACACACGCACACACACACATACACACACACACACACACACACACACACACTAATACCAATATAGACACACACGCACACACACACACACGCACACACACACATACACACACACACACACACACACACACACACACTAATACCAATATAGACACACACACACACACACACACACACACGCACACACACACACACACATACACACACACACACACACACTAATACCAATATAGACACACTCACACACACGCACACACACACACACACACACACAAATATAGACACACACACATGCACACAACAATATAGACACACACACACTGACACACACACACACTGATGCACACTGACACCAATACTGACACACACATACACACACTGACACACACAGACACACACACAAACACGCAATGATACACACAGACACTGATACACACACACACATGCACACACACACACTGACACACACACACACACATGCCAATATTGACACACATGCACACACACACACACGCAGACACACACACACACACATACTGACACACACACACAGACATACACACACACACGGACACACACACACAGAGACAAGCACACACACAAACATACAGACACACACACACATGCAGACACACACAGAGACACGCACACACACACACACACACACACAAACACACACACCCATGCCGGCACACTCACAGAGACACAGGCACACACACACTCGCACACCTATGCACCTACACACACACACACACAGATTATTGATTCATCCTGACAGACACACACAGACACACACATTACGTGTACTGACCTACATACAGAGACGCACAAAGAAACACACAGACACCGACACGCACATCCTCAGAAAGTCACACACAGACACACACATATAGATACACATAGAAACACTGACACACACAGAGAGACACACTCACACAAATCCATGCAAAGAGACACTTACAAACACAAACACGCACACTGTTGTGACTCACACACACACATTCATTAACAGAGACACACACACAAAGAAACACACATTATAATGACACACACATAAACACCTACACACACATTCTTTAACAGAGACACACACACACAGTGGCACACACAGAAAGACACACCCATTGTAATCACAAACACACAGTGACACACACACAGAGACACACACATTATAACAACACACACACACCGACACACACATTACAATAACACACACATTAAGCACGTGTGTGTGTTCCAGGAGGGCGAGCGCCTCAGTGATGAAGATCTGCTGAAGTTCTTGTCCGAGATCAAGAAGACGTCGGCGCCTCAGAGGAGAATCAAAACCATCCCAGGTGAGTCCGGACCTGCCGTCCCTCGGTGATGATGTCACTGACGTGCGTCTCAGGCTACATCAAGCTGGACATGTCTCCGCTGCACGACTTCCCGCCGGCGTGTTTGTCCACCGAGCTGATCGCGCTCAGACCCGCGGCCGAGAAGAGCAGCAGGTGTGTGAGGGAGGTTCTGGAGTTCCCGTCCAGCGAGGTGTACGTGCCCCACAACGTGTACAGGTGGGTCGCAGGTCAGAGGTCACATCAAAGATGTCACTGTTTTTCCTCACTCAGGCTACGTTAAGATGGACATGTCTCCGTCTGTGTGTGTGTGTGTCATCATAATGTGTGTGTCTCTATGTGTGTTTCATTATACTGTGTGTGTCTCTATGTGTGTTTCATTATACTGTGTGTGTCTCTATGTGTGTTTCATTATACTGTGTGTGTCTCTATGTGTGTTTCATTATACTGTGTGTGTCACTGTATGTGTGTGTCTCTATGTGTGTTTCATTATAATGTGTGTGTCTCTATGTGTGTAACCGTGTGTGTGTGTGTGTGTGTGTGTGTCACTGTATGTGTGTCATTATACTGTGTGTGTCTCTATGTGTGTTTCATTATAATGTGCGTGTCTCTTTGTGTGTGTCATTATAATGTGTGTGTCTCTTTGTGTGTGTCATTATACTGTGTGTGTCTCTATGTGTGTAACTGTGTATGTGTGTGTGTCTCTATGTGTGTTTCATTATAATGTGTGTGTCTCTTTGTGTGTAACTGTGTGTGTGTGTCACTATAATGTGTGTGTCACTGTGTGTGTGTGTCTCTATGTGTGTGTGTGTCACTATAATGTGTGTGTCACTGTGTGTGTGTCTCTATGTGTGTAACTGTGTGTGTGTGTCACTATAATGTGTGTGTCACTGTGTGTGTGTCACTGTGTGTGTCTCTCTATGTGTGTAACTGTGTGTGTGTGTGTCACTATAATGTGTGTGTCACTGTGTGTGTGTCACTATAATGTGTGCGTCACTGTGTGTGTGTGCCACTATAATGTGTGTGTCACTGTGTGTGTCACTACAATGTGTGTGTGATATTATAATGTATGTGTTTCTGTGTGGGTGTGTCTGTGTGTGTGTGTCATTATAATGTGTGTGTCTCTGTGTTTGTGCAAAATATTGTTAAATCATCAATTTAAATCTTTAATTTACAAGTCACTAGTTTGACTTTATTCTATTTATTTAAATGTTTTATATTTACTTACAAAACATCAAACATTTGCTTCTTCTGGTTCATAAAGTGTTTTTATTCAGATCAACACAGTGAAGTCAACAACAGATCATCCTAATCTGACATATGTCGATCATAATCTCAGATTAATGATCGTTAACCTTTAAGCTTCTCCGTGACTCTGTGAAACGGCGCCACCTGGCGGCGGGTGAAGGCGCTGCAGCTGACGTAGATGTTCTCCTGCAGGAACCTGGTCTTCATCTACCCTCAGAGGCTGAACTTCGTCAACAGACTGACGTCGGCGCGAAACATCAGCATCAAGATCCAGTTCATGAGCGGAGATGAACCTGGATCAGCACTTCCTGTGAGTCTTCAAATATAACTTTATTAGTCGCTCGCGTGACGACGGTTCTGATCGTCGCCTGCAGGTGATCTTCGGCAAGTCCAGCGGTCCCGAGTTCCTGAAGGAGGTCTACACGCCGGTCACCTACCACAACAAGTGAGTGAGACGCTCCTCGGGCCGAAGCCTCCGCTCACACCGATGCTCCTCAGGTCTCCAGACTTCTACGAGGAGGTGAAGATGCTGCTTCCTGCTCGCCTGACGGAGCGACATCACATCCTGTTCACCTTCTTCCACATCAGCTGCCAGCAGAAGCAGAACCAGAGCAGCAGCTGCGAGACACTCATCGGGTTCTCGGTAGAAACATCTCCTGTGGTTCCTCTGGTTCCTGTGGTTCCTGTGGTTCCTCTGGTTCCTCAGGTCACAAGGTCACGACTCGGTTCTCGTTTCAGTGGCTTCCCATGTGTAACAACGAGCGGCTGCAGACGGGTCAGTTCTGCCTGCCAATCATCCTGGACCGACTTCCTGCAAACTACTATCTGCACTCACCAGAGGTACAGCTGTCAATCACTCATCATCCCTGTCTGTCAATCACTCATCATCCCTGTCTGTCAATCACTCGTCATCCCTGTCTGTCAATCACTCGTCATCCCTGTCTGTCAATCACTCATCATTCCTGTCTGTCAATCACTCATCATCCCTGTCTGTCAATCACTTGTCATCCCTGTCTGTCAATCACTCGTCATCCCTGTCTGTCAATCACTCATCATCCCTGTCTGTCAATCACTCATCATCCCTGTCTGTCAATCACTCGTCATCCCTGTCTGTCAATCACTCGTCATCCCTGTCTGTCAATCACTCGTCATCCCTGTCTGTCAATCACTCGTCATCCCTGTCTGTCAATCACTCGTCATCCCTGTCTGTCAATCACTCATCATCCCTGTCTGTCAATCACTCGTCATCCCTGTCTGTCAATCACTCGTCATCCCTGTCTGTCAATCACTCGTCATGCCTGTCTGTCAATCACTCGTCATCCCTGTCTGTCAATCACTCGTCATCCCTGTCTGTCAATCACTCATCATTCCTGTCTGTCAATCACTCGTCATCCCTGTCTGTCAATCACTCGTCATGCCTGTCTGTCAATCACTCGTCATCCCTGTCTGTCAATCACTCGTCATCCCTGTCTGTCAATCACTCGTCATGCCTGTCTGTCAATCACTCGTCATCCCTGTCTGTCAATCACTCGTCATCCCTGTCTGTCAATCACTCGTCATCCCTGTCTGTTAATCACTCGTCATGCCTGTCTGTCAATCACTCGTCATCCCTGTCTGTCAATCACTCATCATCCCTGTCTGTCAATCACTCATCATTCCTGTCTGTCAATCACTCGTCATCCCTGTCTGTCAATCACTCGTCATGCCTGTCTGTCAATCACTCGTCATTCCTGTCTGTCAATCACTCGTCATCCCTGTCTGTCAATCACTCGTCATGCCTGTCTGTCAATCACTCGTCATCCCTGTCTGTCAATCACTCGTCATGCCTGTCTGTCAATCACTCGTCATCCCTGTCTGTCAATCACTCGTCATCCCTGTCTGTCAATCACTCGTCATCCCTGTCTGTCAATCACTCGTCATCCCTGTCTGTCAATCACTCATCATTCCTGTCTGTCAATCACTCATCATCCCTGTCTGTCAATCACTCATCATCCCTGTCTGTCAATCACTCGTCATCCCTGTCTGTCAATCACTCGTCATGCCTGTCTGTCAATCACCCGTCATCCCTGTCTGTCAATCACTCGTCATCCCTGTCTGTTAATCACTCGTCATGCCTGTCTGTCAATCACTCGTCATCCCTGTCTGTCAATCACTCGTCATCCCTGTCTGTCAATCACTCGTCATGCCTGTCTGTCAATCACTCGTCATCCCTGTCTGTCAATCACTCGTCATCCCTGTCTGTCAATCACTCGTCATGCCTGTCTGTCAATCACTCGTCATCCCTGTCTGTCAATCATCCTCATCATTCCACCTGTCAATCATCCTCATCATTCTATCCGTCAATCATCCTCATCATTCCACCTGTCAGTCATCCTCATCATTCTATCCGTCAATCATCCTCATCATTCCACCTGTCAATCATCCTCATCATTCCACCTGTCAATCGTGATCGTCACGTGACCACAGGTGTGTTTGTGTTTCCAGAAACTTCCTCAGGTTCCTCAGGTCAAGTGGATGGAAGGTCACAAAGGTCTCTTCAACATGGAGGTTCAGGCAGTTTCTTCAGTTCACCCTCAGGTGAGACACATTCCTGATGATGTTCCTGATGATATTCTTGATGATGTTCCTGAAGATTTTCCTGATGTTGTTCTTGATGTTTTTCCTGATCATATTCCTGAGGTTTTTGATGATGTTCCTGATGATGTTCCTGAGGTTTCTGATGACATTCCTGAAGATGTTCCTGATGTTATTCCTGATGTTATTCCTGATTTCTTTCCTGATGTTTTTCCTGAGGATATTCCTGACGTTTCTGATGATGTTCCTGATGTTTCTAATGACGTTCCTCATGATGTTCCTGATGACATTCTTGATGATGTTCCTTATGTTGTTCCTGATGTTGTTCCTGAAGAAGTTCCTGATGTTTTTCCTGATGATGTTTCTGATGATGTTCCTGATGATGTTCCTGATGTTTTTCCTGATGATGTTCCTGATGATTTTCCTGATGATATTCCTGATGATGCTCCTGAAGATGTTCCTGATGTTTTTCCTGATGATGTTCCTGATGTTTCGGATGATGTTCCTGATGACATTCCTGAAGATGTTCCTGATGTTATTCCTGATGTTTTTCCTGATGATATTCCTGATGTTTTTGATGATGTTCCTGATGTTTCTAATGACGTTCCTGATGATGTTCCTGATGACATTCTTGATGATGTTCCTGATGTTGTTCCTGAGCTTCCTGATGATGTTCCTGATGATGTTCCTGATGATGTTCCTGATGATGTTCCTGATGATGTTCCTGATGTTCCATGTGTGCTTCTGTCAGGACAACCACCTGGAGCGCTTCTTCATTCTGTGTCACGCTCTGGAGGGCGGAGCTTCATTCCCTCTCAGAGTCCGGGAGGAGAAGATTCCGGAGAACAAGCTGGAGCACGAGCTGAAGCTCAGCATCATCTCTCTGTCCTCGTCCAGCCTGGAGCCTCTGGTTCTGTTCCTGCACCTGGTGCTGGACAAACTCTTCACTCTCATCATGCAGCCCATGCTCATCGCCGGACAGACCGGTCAGAACTACACAACACTACACACTACACAAAACTACACAATACACACTACACTACACTACACTACAACACACGCTACACTACAAACTTTCTCTTCACAACAACAACATACGCACACATACATGCTGATTGCCAGACAGACCAGTCAGAACTAAACAATACACACAACACTTCACTACACACAGCACACACACAATACTACACGACCCACTTTCTCTTAAAAACAACAACAAATACATATACATACATGATCAACACTAGACAAACGGTCAGAACAACACTATGCACCATCTATTCTATCGCACACATAAATGCACACACACATACAATAACAAAAATACACAAACGCACAAAAACACTCCCTGCATGTTTGATCTAGATTCTGTTTCATAATGTTTCATGTGTGTGTATATTTTATATCATATATATTATAATGTGTAGTATAATATAAATGTAATGTCATATATATTATTATTATATATATACTGTATATATATATATATATATATTTGTGTAAATGTTATATCATATATAATATTATTATATGTATACTGTGTATATATATATGTGTGTGTGTGTGTATATGTTGTATCATATATATTATTATGTGTATTATAATATACATGGTATATCATAAATATTATTATATTTTCTGTATATATATATATGTGTCTGTGTGTGTGTGTGTGTGTATATGTTGTCATATATATTATTATGTGTATTATAATATATGGTATATCATATATATTATTATTATATATACTGTATATACAGTATACATGTGTCATATATATTGTTATTTGTATTATACTATACATGTTATATGTGTCATATATATAATTGTGTGTATTATAATACATGTTATATCATATATATACTAGTGTGTAGTAACCAGGTGATGTTCAACAGCTAATCTGGCTCAGATAGCGTTCGAGTCTGTGGTGTCGATCGTCAACAGTCTTCACAACAGTCAGGAGCTGCTCAGGGACCTGCAGGGCAGGAACTGTCTTCTGGCCACGTACCTGTACTGGGTCTTCAGACTCCCGGAGCCTCCGCAGGACCTGCAGAACGGTGAGTCCCTGGTCCGGTCTGCCTGGTCCTCGTCACTCACCTGTCACCTGTGCAGGTGCGACGGGAGCCTCGGGGTCACCTGAAGGTCGCTGCAGCACCATGAGCCGAGCCACTGCTACCACTGTAGGGAACATGTTGCTGCAGTCCAGGGTTCGCAGCAGCAGCAACCCTGACATACCTGCGCCTCACCTGAGCGAGGATGACGAGGTCAGGAACATCCTGTACAAGGTAGTACAAATACACACTTATTTATATATTTATACACACATACATGAATATATATACCTGCGCCTCACCTGAGCGAGGATGACGAGGTCAGGAACATCCTGTACAAGGTAGTACAAATACACACTTATATCAACATATATGTACTTTATATACACACATACATGAATATATATACCTGCGCCTCACCTGAGCGAGGATGACGAGGTCAGGAACATCCTGTACAAGGTAGTACAAATACACACTTATATCAACATATATGTACTTTATATACACACATACATGAATATATATACCTGCGCCTCACCTGAGCGAGGATGACGAGGTCAGGAACATCCTGTACAAGGTAGTACAAATACACACTTATCTATATATTTATACACACATATATAGACATATATATATACTTTATATACACACATGCATGAATATATATATATATATCTGCTCCTCACCTGAGCGAGGATGACGAGGTCAGGAACATCCTGTACAAGGTAGTACAAATACACACATATCTATATATTTATACACACATATATAGACATATATATACTTTATATACACACATGCATGAATATATATACCTGCGCCTCACCTGAGCGAGGATGACGGGGTCAGGAACATCCTGTACAAGGTAGTACAAATACACACTTATATATATACTTTATATACACACATACATGAATATATATACCTGCGCCTCACCTGAACGAGGATGACGAGGTCAGGAACATCCTGTACAAGGTAGTACAAATACACACTTATTTTAACATATATATACTTTATATACACACATACATGAATATATATACCTGCGCCTCACCTGAGCGAGGATGACGAGGTCAGGAACATCCTGTACAAGGTAGTACAAATACACACTTATTTTAACATATATATACTTTATATACACACATACATGAATATATATACCTGCGCCTCACCTGAGCGAGGATGACGAGGTCAGGAACATCCTGTACAAGGTAGTACAAATACACACTTATCTATATATTTATACACACATATATAGACATATATATACTTTATATACACACATGCATGAATATCTATA